>NW_005359532.1:0-852 GCF_000412655.1 Myotis brandtii | reverse complement strand
CCCATCAGGTAAGGCGGCCCTGGGCCCCAGCAGCCTGTCTTCACAGATCCCTCAGCATAGGATCCACACTGGGCCTGAGCATCATTTGCACATTCACTCGTTCGTTCATTCATTCATTCATTCAACATATGTTTGTTGAGCACACAGTTTTTCCCGCTCTGTTTGAGGAAACACTAAAGGGACTGTCATCCTTCCCCACATGGCGCTTTCAGTCCAGTCGGGGAGACAAATAACAAACAAAATAAATCAAATGGTGCATGGGGAAAACAAAGCCGAGAGGACGCAGGGGCAAGTTGTAATTTTAACCAGCGTGACAGGACGGTCCTCACCCAGAAGAATGGAAGAGGAAGGAGGAGTGAGTCACTCTGTCAGGGAAAGTGGTCCAGGAACAGGGAACAGCAGTGCTGAGCCCTGGGGCGGGAACACACCTGGTGTGTGGAAGGAACAACGGGGCTCACTGTGGCTGGGACAGACTAAGTGAGGGGTAAGGTAGTAAGAGACAGAAGATCAGAGAGCAACTTGGGGCGAGACTGTAGAGATTCCAGAATTTGGCTGTCACTCAAGCAAGACGGGACCCACTGGTATGATTTGAGCAGAGGAAGACAAGGTGTGACATCAGAGTTAAACCAGGAGGGGCAGGGAGAAGGAAGGGAGGTGCGGTGCAACAGTTCAGGTACAGTCACAGACGTGTGGGTGTCTTTGGGCTATTCAAGGACCATGGGTATCTTGGATTTTATTCTTTGGCTCCGACCTAATTTTAACAAACAAATTGATTGTCTACATTTTTAAATTGGGAAATTTCACGTGAAACTACAGAGTTTGAGCTTCTCTCGGTCTTCCCACTCAGCCTGC
>NW_005359531.1:0-739 GCF_000412655.1 Myotis brandtii | reverse complement strand
TTTTAAAAATATGTTTTTACTAGAGGCCTGGTGCACAAAATCATGCATGGGGGGCGGTGTCCCTCAGCCCGGCCTGCATCCTCTCACAATCCGGGAACCCTCGAGGGATGTCGGGACTAAACCAGCAGTGAGACATCCCCCTCGCAATCCGGGATGCTGCATGGACCAGTGACCATACTTTTCATACAGGTGAAAGGCATCTTGCTGTTGTATGGGCAGCTACATTTTTTTGCCCTGACTATAAAACATGATCCTTCAGAGGCAGTCGTATCATTTTCCCCATCATATGGGTGGAAAAACTGAAGCAGGGAGAAGTTAAGTAATTGGTTTGTGACACAGTTATAAGTGTCAGAATCAGGGCTGACCACAAAATATGCAAGCCAGAGTCCATGCATGTCATTGCTGCATCCTCCTGTTTTTTCAGTGTTGGGGTAGCCTTGCCAGGTTTTAATTTTTAAATCTAAGAGACTTTTCCCAATATATAGGGTAGGGTCCCTAAGCCTGGCCAGCGATCAGGGCCATCTGTGGGGTGACTGGTGGGCGGGGCGATCGGGGGCCCCTGCTGGCACCTGCCTTGGCTGGCCTCCTGGCACTGCCTGCTGGCCAGTCCCGCCCCCCAATTGCCGCTGCCACCAGGTTGCCTCTGTCTCCTTCCCCCTGGTGGTCAGTGCGTGTCATAGCAACTGGTTATTCTGCTGGTCGTTCTGCTGTTTGTTCAATTTGCATATTAGGGTTTTAT
>NW_005359530.1:0-601 GCF_000412655.1 Myotis brandtii | reverse complement strand
CAATAAAGATTTAATTAAAAAAAAATAAAAAAAAAAGATTGAGCAGAAATAAATAACATAGAGACTAAAAAACCAATACAAAATATAAATGAAACAAGAGCTGATTCTTTGAAAGGATAAACAAAATTGATAAACCATTAGCCAGACTCATCAAGTAACAAAGAGAGAGGATCCAAATAAATGAAATCAGAAACAAAAGTGGAGAAGTAACGAAGGACACCACAGAAATACAAAGGATTGTAAGAAAATACTATGAACAACTATATGCAAGATGGACAATGTTACCTTGATTGCGGGCACATCCCCAGTGGGGAGTGTGCAGGAGGCAGCTGATCGATGTTTCGCTCTCATCGATGTTTCTAACTCTCTATCCCTCTCCCTTCCTCTCTGTAAAAAATCAATAAAATGTATTAAAGAAAAAAAAGTGGAGAAGTAACCACGAACACCACAGAAATACAAAGGATTCTAAAAAAATACCATATGCCAACAAGCTGGACAATGTGGATGAAATAGACAAATTCCTAGAAAAATACAATCTCCCTAAACTTAATCAGGAAGAATAACAAAACCTGAATAGGCCAATAACAACCAATGAAATAGA
>NW_005359529.1:0-776 GCF_000412655.1 Myotis brandtii | reverse complement strand
ATGCAAATTGACCATCACACCCTCACATCACAAGATGACCACCCTCCACATCGTCACAAAATGGCCATCCCCATGTTGTCACAAGATGGCCAGCAGGGGAGGGCAGTTGGGGGGGACCAGGCCTGCAGGAGGGCAGTTGGGGGCGATAGGGCCGGCAGGGGAGCAGTTAGGTGTCAATCAGGCCAGCAGGGGAGCAGGAAGGGTGGGTTAAGGCTGCCAGGTAGAAGCGGTTAGGGGCAATCAGGCAGGCAGGCAGATGAGTTGTTAGGAGCCAGCAATCCCAGATTGTGACAGGAATGTCTGACTGCTGGTTTAGGCCTGATCCCTGGGGGGCCTAAACCGGAAGTTGGCCATTCCCCAAGGGGACCCAGATTGGAGAGGGTGCAGGCTGGTTTGAGGGACACCCCCCTCCACTGCACGAATTTCATACACCGAGCCTCTAGTTTCTATATAAATTGAAAAGAAATAGTTGATTTTAAACTTAACATTGTAGTTTCAAGGTATACATAGTTAATTTCCTTGTGAGGCATTGGTTCACCAAATCACACTAGACTTAATAAGAGAAAGTAAGAAACATCAACTGATTGTCTCTAGCACACACCCCAACTGGGGTCCAGGAGCAAACCCACAACCCACACCAGGAATCAAACCTGTGACCCTTTGGTCAAAGGGCTGATGCTCTAACTCAAGCATGTCAAACTCAAAGGCTAACATGGGTTAAATAAACAAGATTTAAGTGTATATGGGCTGCAAAAAAACCAAAAGCTTCAATTTTC
>NW_005359528.1:0-317 GCF_000412655.1 Myotis brandtii | reverse complement strand
GCATTGCTATTTCCATTTTGTAGGTGGAGAAACCAAGTTACAAATGTTAAAATATTTTGTGAACGACTTCCAATCAGTATAAACTAAGGGGTATGCTTATTCTGCTCTGTTTTTAATCCTCACCAGAGATTCCATTTTTATTGATTTTTAGGGAAAGAGTGAGAGAGAGAGAGAGAAAGAGAGAGAGAGAGAGAGATGTGAGAGAGAAACATCGATTGGTTGCCTCCCATATATGCTCTAATTGGGGATGGAATTGCAACCTGGGCTTGAACCTTGACCTGGAATTGAACCCGAAACCTTTTGGTGTACAGGACAAT
>NW_005359527.1:0-494 GCF_000412655.1 Myotis brandtii | reverse complement strand
GAGCTCGTGAGAGAGGAATGGGGACCAGCCAAGCTGCGACCCAGGAGAGGAATAAGCCGCCTGCCCCACGATCCCTGCCAGCGGCGGCTGGGGCTGCGGCCCGGGAGAGGGACAAGCTGCCTGCCCCGCGGTCCTGGATGCCAGCAGCTGCACCTGCTCCTGAAGCCCACGAGAGGTACAAGCCTCATGCCCCACAGTCCCGGGCACCAGTGGCTGCCCCTGCACCTGCGGCCTGGTCCGAGAATAGGACAAGCCATACGCCCCACAGTCCTAGGCACCAGCGGCTATGGCTGTGGCTGTGGCCCGGGAGAGTGACAAGCCACTCGCAGTCCCGGATGCCAGCAGGACAAGCTGCCCCCCCTGCAGTCCCAGGCGCTAGTGGCTGCGCCTGTGCCTGCAGCCCGGGAGAGAGACAAGCCACACGCCCTGCAGTCCCGGACGCCAGCAGCTGGGGCTACGGCCCGGGAGAGGGACAAGCTGCCCACCCCGCGGTC
>NW_005359526.1:0-275 GCF_000412655.1 Myotis brandtii | reverse complement strand
AGGATGTCAGGCTCTTGGCACAAGACAACTCCATGTATGGGGCATATACCGGACACCCCCTAGTCATAGCAGAAAGGGGAGGTGCCCTTCCTGGAACAGTAGGGTAGGGAGATTCTAGAAAAGGCTGTGTTCAGGAGAGAAGGAGAAAGTCCAAAGAACCAGCAAACAAGTAGTCAGATTAAAAAAAAGAAGAAGAAGAAGAAAAAGAAAAGAAAAGAAAAAGGAAAGGAAATGTGGAGCAAAGCTGGGAAGACAAACTCTGGGCATGTGGCTGG
>NW_005359525.1:0-497 GCF_000412655.1 Myotis brandtii | reverse complement strand
TTGAGGTATGATCCTTCTATTCCCACCTTGCTGAGCGATTTTATCAAGAAACGGTGTTGGATTTTGTCTAATGCTTCTGCATCATCAACTGATATGACTATGTGATTTTTATCTCTCAATTTGTTTATGTGATACATCACATAAACACATTGATTTGCACAGCCTTGCATCCCTGGAATAAATCCCACTTGGTCATGGTGTATGATCTTTCTGATGTACTGCTGAATCTGATTTGCTAGAATTTTGTTGAGGATTTTGGCATCTATGTTCATGAGGGATATTGGCCTGTAATTCTCTTTCATTGTGTTGTGTTTATCAAATTTTGGTATTAGGGTGATGCTGATTTCATAGAATGAGCTTGGAATTGTTCCTTCCTCTTGAATTTTTTGAAATAGTTTGAGGAGGATAGGTTTTCTTTCTTCCTTGAATTTTTGATAAAAGTCCCTGTGAAGCTATCTGTCCCCAGGCTTTTGTTTGCTGGAAGCTTTTTGATGACT
>NW_005359524.1:0-463 GCF_000412655.1 Myotis brandtii | reverse complement strand
AGTCCTTCTTAATAGTAAGAGCACTTATTTGTTCCAAACAGTATTCTCACTACTTTATTAAGATTGCCTCCTTTGCTCTTCACCACAACACTGGTGTCACTATCATTTTTGGGGAAAAAAATTAAAAATTAAGGGACGTTAAATAACTTGCTCAAGATCACAGGGCTCATTAAATAGTGGAACCAGTGCAAAAGCCCTGGTCATTTGACTCTAGAGCCCTTCCTGCTAACCAAGCAATCTAGTAGAATATCCCTGTGCCTGGATTCCTGCATAGAAATCCTATAGTTTGTCAATTTATTAGATTCCACAGATAAGTGCAATTATATGCGATTTGTCTTTCTCTGTTTTATTTCACTTGGCATAATAATCTCCAGGTCCATCCATGCTGTTTCAAAGGGTACGAGATCCTTCTTTTTTATGGCTGCATAGTATTCCACTGTGCAAATGTACCACAGCTTTTTTA
>NW_005359523.1:0-606 GCF_000412655.1 Myotis brandtii | reverse complement strand
CGGCTAATTACCATGTTTCTCTGTTATTAGATAGGATGGTATGTTCTGTCTATTTCTACTTTGCTGAGAGTTTTTTTTAAATTATAATTTTGATGTGTCTTGGTGTGGTTCTCTTTGGGATTATCTTGTATAGGACTCTCTGTACTTCTTGGACTTGTGTGTCTTTTTCCTTCACAAATTAGGAAAGTTTTCCATCATTATTTCTTCAAATAGGTTTTTAATCCCTTGCTTTCTTTCTGCTCCTTGTGGTGCCCCTGATAATGCAGACATTGGTATACTTGATGTTGTCCCAGAGGCCCCTTATAGCATTATCATTTTTATAAAATTTTCTTTTAGCCCTGGCTGGTTCACTGAGCCTCGGCCCATGAACGGAAGGGTTACAGGGTCAATTCTGGTCAAAGGTTCAATCCCAGGCCCTGGTTGGGGAGTGTACGGGATGCAACCAATCCATGTGTCTCTCTCACATCAATGTATCTCTCCCTCTGTCTCTAACACTCCCTTCCAACTCCCTCTAAAAATTACTGGATAAAATACCCTCGGATGAAGACTAACAACAACAAGAATTCTCTCATTCATTCTCTCCTCTCTCTCTCTCTCTCTCTCTCT
>NW_005359522.1:0-861 GCF_000412655.1 Myotis brandtii | reverse complement strand
GGAATCTGATGGGAAATTCTTTTGTGAAACCAAAAATCCTCTTAAAATATATAAATGGTATTTATTTTTTATTTTAACTTTTGGTAAATACAAATTTCATAGAAATGCACAGAACACTTTTCTGGACCTCTCAGCACACATTACTTTCTTTTTTTAATCCTCACTCAAGGATATTTTTCCATTGCTTTTTAGAGAGATTGGAAGGGAGAGGGAAAGACAGAAACATCAATGTGATGCGAGAGAAACACACCGATTGTTTGCCTCCTTCACGAGCCCCGACCAGGGGAGGACCCTGCAACAGAGGTTGTGCCCTTGACTGGAATCAAACCTGGGACCCTTCGGTCCGCAGTCCGACGCTCTATCCACTGAGCCAAACCGGCCAGGGTGAGACACATGTTTCTTTCTATTTGCTCTAGCACTCGGCTGTATCTTTATTCTACCCTGGCTAGTCTAGTCACTCTTCTCCTCAGGGGCCTTCCTGAGATCTAAATCCTATCAGCACCTGTCTCACACCTGAGCAATACAGGCGCTTGTATTTGTTGAATGAATGAGTGCCTGGAGGGTTCAACTCACATTGTTTAGTGTAGCAGTCGGCACACATATGCCTCTCCTTGCTACCAAGAGATGACGACAGAAAACATGAATCAACCTTTATTGTTATTACTATTATTGGTTTTTAGAGTAAGAGAAAGTGAGAGAGGGAGAGAGAGAAATTGATGTGAGAACAAAACATCAATTGGCCGCCTCCCAACTGGGGACTGAGCCTGCAAATAAAAATAAATAAATGAACAAACAAACAGTGCTCATGATGATAGAAGTTCAAGAATCAGAAATAACAATGATCTTAATAATGATAATGAT
>NW_005359521.1:0-2493 GCF_000412655.1 Myotis brandtii | reverse complement strand
TGCATAATATACTTGTAATACTACATAGCCATTAAGAATGAGATAAAATGTGCTATTGACATGAGAAAAATTTCACAATGTTATGTTAAAGGAAAACTATGCAGAATGATTCCATTTTTTGTAAGAAAAGTTATATTTATTTACATAGAAGAAAATGTTGGTACCAAACAAATATAATTGCTCCTACTACTCACAGCCACTTACAAGCACAAATCTACTGACTATTTCACTGCAACTGTCATGGGTTGAATTATGGTACCCCAAAAGATGTTGCAATCCTAGCTCTCCAACCTTTGATTATGACATTATTTGGAAATAGGATCTTTGCAGGTGATGAAGTTAAGATAAGGTCATTCAGGTGGTCCCTAATCCAATAAAAAGAGGAATTTGGACACAAACATACACACAGAAGGAACACCATGTGGAAATGAAGACAGAGATTGGGGTGATGCAGCAGAAGCCAAAGAAAACCAAAGAGTCCCCCAGACCACCAGAAGAACCAGCCCTACTGACACAGCGATCTTGGACTTATCCCCTCCAGAACTGTGAGATGTTGAATTTCTGTTGCTTAAACCACCCAATTTATGACCCAAGTAAATTAACAGACTTGTGATCTTGCCCACTGGATGAGTCTGCCTGGCCCAAGCTGGAACAATCAGTCTTCTTGGAACTTGGAATTGGGACAACAACAGACTGAGCCTATGAGAATGAAACATCATGGAAACTCCAGGCAGACAGGAGGACCACGTGTGAACGAATGAATGAGCAAAAAGAGTGGTCTTCAGAGAGAGATTAGAGCAGATGAAGCAGAGGTTCCTTGGGAGGGAGATCTGAAGGCCCCACGGAGCCAGAAAGAGCAGTTTTGGTGTCTGGTGTCTGTTTAGTTCTCTTGAGGCCCAAGGATACTCTGTAGGTTTCTCTGGAGTCCACTGTGGCCATTGAGAACAGCCCTGTGTTTAGGTCAGCCAGAGTAGATTTCCATTCCTTACACTCAAAGGGCATTGATGAAAGCAGTCAAGAAATATACATAGCAAATACCTGATATTTCCAGATGGTCATTCTTACTTCATCCTTAAGACTTATCATAGTTTCTAATTTTTCTACAAGAAACCCATATAATGGGTTTCATGTTTTTAAGCTAACTAAATTAAATCATTTATTCATTCACTTAACAAAAAGTTGTTGAGAGCATCCTGTGTGCATGTGCCAGGCACTGTTTTAGACATTAAGGATGTAATTAACAAACCCATGAAAATCCTTGCCCTTGTAGATATAAAAATAAAGACGATAGATAAATAAAATATATCGGGCCCATATAATGGGTTTCATGTTTTTAAGCTAACTAAATTAAATCATTTATTCATTCACTTAACAAAAAGTTGTTGAGAGCATCCTGTGTGCATGTGCCAGGCACTGTTTTAGACATTAAGGATGTAATTAACAAACCCACGAAAATCCTTGCCCTTGTAGATATAAAAATAAAGACGATAGATAAATAAAATATATCGTATGTTAAATACTGATAAGGGTTATAGAAAAAATAAAGCAGAAGGAGATGAAATTGCCAAGTGAGGTAAATAATTTTAATTTTAAATACAGTTATCAGTAAAGATTTCAATGAGAAGGTAAGTTTGAACCAAGACTTGAAGGAGGTGAGGGAGCAAGTGATTTGAATATCTGGGGAAAGGGTGATTCAGGAAGAGAAACCCACAAATGCAAAGTACCTGAGGCAGGAGTGTGCCCGGCATGTTCCAGAAAAATCAGGGTGGCCAGTGTATCGGCAACAGAATGAAAGAGAGGGCGAAGACTAGGAAATGGGGTCAAAGATGTAATTGGGAGAGGAAGGCAGACCATCTGGGCCTTGTAGATCATTGTGAGGAGTTTGAATTTTTTAGATTATTAATCTATCAGGATGTGACAAATTATCTCAAGACATAGCGGCTTAAAACAACAGCAAACATTATTACCTCACAGTTTCACTGGTTTAGGCTTGAGATTGCAATCAAGATGTCAGCCAGGGTTGTACCATCTAAGGGCCTGAGTGGAGCTGGAGGATTCACTTCCAAGATGGGCCACTCAGCTGACAGGAAGGTGGAGCTGGCTGGTGGCAGGAGGCCCCAGCTGCTCACCAGATGGGCCTCTCCAAAAGGCTGCTTTAATGTCCTCATGACATAGGGACTAGTCCCCTTGGCTAGGACTAGCCCCCCTTTCTGACCCAAGACAGAAGAAGGTGAAAACTTCAATGTCTTCTATGACTGGGCCTTAGAAGTCAGATTTCACACACAATATTTTGCAACATTTTATTGCTTACACAGCCCTATTCAATATGGGAGGGGACTAAACAAGAATCTGAATGTCGCCTGCTGGTGTGGCTCAGTGGTTGATCATTGACCTGTGAACCAGAAGGTCGGGGTTCAATTTCCGGTCAGGGTACACGCCCTGGTTGTAGACCCAAACAGGAGCATGCAGGAGGCAGCTGATCAATGATTCTCA
>NW_005359520.1:21769-22271 GCF_000412655.1 Myotis brandtii | reverse complement strand
CTGGAGTCAAGGAAAGTGTATAAAAAAGAAGAAGGAACGAAAGGAGGCTCCCCCAGCTGTGCCGTCTCCCCCTCTGATACCCCTGACAGGTTCCACTGCTGGTTGAATCAGCATAAAAACCACAAAATAAATGAACCACTTTGAAGTCGTTGACATGAGAACCTCTAAGCCTGTGGAGGTATATTTTTTTTGGGGGGGGTGGGGGAGACAATTGACAGCATTTTGTTCATTAATACATTTTATTCCATAATGTGCCATCTTGTTGCTGACACCATTAATACTACTGTATTTGTTTCCCTTTGAGAGGACCATGCCTCTACAAATAGTTGCATTTTTTCCGTCGATTAACTCTAACATATTTTACCTTACCAAAAAGCAAACCCTAATCAGCTAAGGTTGAGGTGGTATGGGTAAAGAGTTTCAGTGAAAAGGTGGGAGCACAGGTAGACCAACAAGCAAATTCAGTACGTGGCTTAACCCAGATGGCAGGGAGAGAGCACCA
>NW_005359520.1:15993-18676 GCF_000412655.1 Myotis brandtii | reverse complement strand
AGGACCCCAGCGGCTCCACCATGGACTTGGTGCCAAGCTGCGTTTTCCTCCTGATCATTTCTCAAGGTCGTTCTCAGGAGTGGGGAGCGCTGAGACCTGTGCCTGTGCCTGTTGGTGCTTCCATGTGATTCTCAGTCCACCTTGTGTCTCTGTGTTTGCAGGTGTCCAGTGTGAGGTGCAGTTGGTGGAGTCTGTGGGAGGCCTGGTGCAGCCTGGGGGGTCTCTGAGACTCTCCTGTGCAGCCTCTAGATTCACCTTCAGCGACTATGGCATGAACTGGGTCCGCCAGGCTCCAGGGAAGGGGCTGGAGTGGGTTGCAAGCATTAGTGGTGATAGTAGTAACACATACTACACCGAGTCTGTGAAGGGCCGCTTCACCATCTCCAGAGACAATGCCAAGAACACGGTGTATCTGCAAATGAGCAGCCTGAGAGCCGAGGACACAGCCGTGTATTACTGTGTGAGATACACAGTGAGAGGAAGTCAGTGTGAGCCCAGACACAAACCTCCCTGAGGAGACAGCAGGGCTGGGCTGCAGGGAGAGTCCAGGACATCAGGGGGCGCTCAGGACCAGCAAACCCAGGTCCCAGCTCAGAGGCTGTCCCTGGAGGGTTGTGCAGGCTTCCTATTGGGGTCAATGATTTCTTCCCTCCTAGTGTCCCAAGGGCAGTTCCTGCTTCCTTCTTTGTGTCTTGAATTAGATTCTCTGCAGGAAACAAGCAGGAAGTGGCTGTGTGTCAGATCTGGTCGACTTCTCATATGTGCCCTTCCTGTCACCATGTCCCTGATGGTTGCTCTCTGGGTTGACAAGGAAAACATTGTAGGGATTCCCGTCCCCTCACTGAGAGCGAATCCCTCCACCCTCCATGCAGTGCTGAGTGGGGAATACGGAGTCCAGGCCCAAAACTTCACCCGGAATGATCAACCCCTCTCTCTGCCCCAGGAGGAGCCCTTTGGGGCAGTTAGCCGATTGCCTCTCACTGACATGGCTACACATGGAGGTTTAGTGTCTGAACCTTGTGGGCACTGCCCCTTAGTGAGCCTGGCAGGTGGACCCAGCTCCCAGGGTGTCCCGGGACACAGGCCGGAAGGATACCCAGTGACTGGCCCTGTCAGAGCCCTGCTGGGCCCTATTCCCCGTGGGTCTCAGAACCTGGTCCCTGGGGATGGGTCCTAACACCAGTCCCACTTCTCCTGGAGAATCCACCTGCATCCTGAGAACCTGCTGAAGGGAGACATGGTTCCACCCACCTCTGCTGTGGCTCCAGCTCCGCAGACATCACCCCACCCTCACCCTCTGCCCTCTGCCGCCCACACTCTCACCCCATGGGGCCTGCACAGGACATTCTGAGTGGATGTGTCCGCCCTCTCCTTCCTGCCCTGGTAGGTTTTGCCTTAAATGCAGTCCCATGCCATCCCTTCATGCCCATCTCCTGTGCCAGGCCCTCCCTGAGACACCAGGGTTACGGCTACTGAGCCATCCTGATAAACCCACGTGCAGTGCCCATGTGGGATGTCAGGTCCTGGGAACCCCACCTGTGTCAGGTGGAGACACAGCTGAGCACTGAGCTCAGAGCACCTCCAACAGCTCACACCTGGGCTGAGGGAACCTCCAAGGGTGCTGTGAGCTGCAGAGCACTGTGGTGGAGAAATCCATGGCAACTGGGGTCAGAGGGCAGTCAGTGAAGGGCTGGGGCCTGTTCACCTATGGACGTTGCCAACGTCCTGCTTACCAGAGCCCAGTTACAGAGGGAGTTCCGTGAATCCTGAAAGTGCAGGAACAGCCAAGCTATCATGTCTCACAGATTGATTGTCGACCTACGAACCAGAGGTCAAGGTTCAATTCCCAGTCAGGGCACATGTCAGGGATGCGGGAAACATCCCCAGTGTGGGGCATGCAGGGGGCAGCCAACCAATAATTCTCTCTCATCTTTGATGTTTCTGTCTCTCTCTACCTTCCTCACTGAAATCAATTATATTTTTTAAAAATAAATAAATACATAAAAATGTTGCAGATTTGATTCACAGTAGAGTCATATATGGGAGGCAACTGATCAATATTTCTCTCTCACATTAATGTTTCTCTCCTTCTATCTCTCTACTTTACTTTCCCTCTAAAAATGAATGAATATATCCTTGGGTGAGGATAAAGAAAACAATATTTACATCTATACCTTTATGTACATCTACAAATACATCTACATCTTTATCTATAAATTAATGAAAATAGTCTTAGGTGAGGATAAAGAAAAGAAGATCTATCTATGTCTATCTCCATATCTATATCTATATCTATATCTATATCTATATCTATATCTATGTCTAGGTCTAAATCCTCTAAAACAATAATAGCAAATATACTAATTGGACTGGATGTCCTTCTGGACATCCTTCCTGATGCAGCCACAGAGGTAGTGGAGCCGAGCTACTTTCACAAATTTCCTGCATCCGGCCTGTAGTATATCTATAGCCATGGGAGCAGAGGCTGGGATTTTATCCCTAAGGAGTCACTGATTGTGCCCACATCCTACTTCCTGACCACCTTCTGCAGACAAGCCCCTGGTGTGGAAGGAGAGGTCCCTGGGAACCATGACCAGGACCCCAAGGAGGGCCTGGTTCTCTGAGGGCACAGTCAGCACCTCCTTCCAGGAGAAGCCCCAGAGACCAGGACCTCCCTCACCTC
>NW_005359520.1:14934-15776 GCF_000412655.1 Myotis brandtii | reverse complement strand
CCTGCATCTGAGCCCAGGACTCACTGTGTTCTCTCTGTCCCAGGTGTCCTATCCCAGGTGCAGCTGCAGGAGTCGGGCCCAGGACTGGTGACGCCCTTGGAGGCCCTCTCCCTCATCTGCGCTGTCTCTGGATTCTCCATCACAACCAGTGGTTACTGCTGGAATTGGATCCTCCAGGTCCCGGGAAAGGGCCTGGAGTGGATGGGAATCATATGTCCTGATGGGAGCACTGCCTACAGGCCCTCCCTCAGGAGCCAAACCTCCATCACCAGAGACATGTCCAAGAACCAGTTCTCCCTGCAGCTGAGCTCCATGACCACTGAGGACACGGCCGTATATTACTGTGCAAGACACACAGTGAGGGGAAGTCAGTGTGAGCCCAGACACAAACCTCCCAGCAGGAAGGTCTCTGACCACCAGGGGCGCTCAGGGTCCCTGAACACAAGCCCCATCCCAGCAGCTGGTGCAGTTGGAGGTTTGGGCTGGTTCCTGTGTGGTTTCCTCTTCATGTCACAGTTTCCTTCAGGGAACCTCTGGATCCTGATTCCTCGCTGACGTCTGAGTCTCTGAGTTAAGAAGTCTGTTGTAAAGAGAGAGAACTTTCTCATGGTAACAACAGGTAGAGAGCCACTTTCATGCACACTTGTGCCATAATGAGTTTTATCATCAAATCTTCTGACCCGAGTCACATGAATCTAACAAGAGGCTCTAATGACTCAACAGTGCAGCTCCCCTGAATGCTGGACCGTGGGCACCACATGTGTGTGAACCCAAAGCTGCAGAAGAAGGACCCACAGGGTGACAGTCCTGGTCTTGTCCTCATGCTCACAGCACCCAGAGGA
>NW_005359520.1:7950-9074 GCF_000412655.1 Myotis brandtii | reverse complement strand
ACAACTGTAATAATCTGAACAATAAAGATTTAATTAATCACAAAAAACCATTCTCTCCATCTTTAGACGGTTCTTACATCAATGTGTTGTCTTTACTTCATTTACCACATATGTTCATACACGTTTCTTCCCGTGTGGAGAGCGAGGTGCACACAATTATTAAAAACCTGCTACCTCCACATGATGGTGGTGGTGACTCTAAAGAGTTGACACCCTTTGGTTTGAGGATGATGCTCCAACCACTGAGCCCCACCAGAGGGGGCTCCATTTGTAAATGATGGAAATTCTCCCACTTTGAGAGGCTGGGAAATAGAGCTTTTTCACATGAACATCAGGGAAGTTGAGTGAAATCTGTGGTTTCAGGAAGGCAGCAGTGTGGTTGTGAGAGCGGCAGCAGATTTGAGATGTAAGCTGCGGCCACAGCGTCCAGCCCAGCCTCTCCTGCCTCCCACATGTAGAGGTTCAAGTTTTGTGGATGATCTGATTGAGGAAAATAACAAGGAGAATCTTTCAGCTTCAAAATAAAAGCATCATCCAACGCAAATTCTTATTCCCGAACCCCAGAAAGGCGACATGGACCACGGCGGCTGAAGCAGAGCAAGAGGAAGTCCCATCCACGTGCCTCTGGGGGCAGCACCCCTGGGTTCTCATCAAAACCCCAGGAAGGAGGACTCTCAATCCTGGAAGCTGCCCCCAAAGGAATGGGGTCAGGGTGATGGGTCCCAGGAAAGGAGGGAGGGAGGGGAGTCAGGACGGACCCCTTGTGGCCAGCATCCTTGAGTCCTTTCCCATCTGGGATCACCCCTAGGATGAGAAGGTCAGGCACACAGCCCAGGGTCCCAGCTGTACCTTATATGCAGACTCCATGCAAATGGGGCTCTCCTCCTGCTCATAAAAGGGGGCCCTGCCCGGCATGGTGGGGAGAAACCCAGAACCCAAGCGCCTGAGACAGGACCCCAGCGGCTCCACCATGGACTTGGTGCCAACCTGTGTTTTCCTCCTGATCATTTCTCAAGGTCGTTCTCAGGAGCGGGGAGCGCTGAGACCTGTGCCTGTGGCTGTTGGTGCTTCCAGGTGATTCTCAGTCCACCTTGTGTCTCTGTGTTTGCAGGTGTCCAGTGTGA
>NW_005359520.1:4380-7817 GCF_000412655.1 Myotis brandtii | reverse complement strand
ACTCTGTGAAGGGCCGCTTCACCATCTCCAGAGACAACTCCAAGAACATGGTGTCTCTGCAAATGAGCAGCCTGAGAGCCGAGGACACGGCATGTATTACTGTGCGAGAGACACAGTGAGAGAAGTCAGTGTGAGCCCAGACACAAACCTCCCTGAGGCAGGCAGCAGGGCTGGGCTGCAGGGAGTGTCCAAGACACCAGAGGGCGCTCAGGACTCACAGCACAGAGAGCAGCCCTAGGAGCAGGGGCAGAGGGAGGTGGGGAGGGAAGGGCCTTCCTATTGGGCTCAGGGATTTCCTCTCAAGCTCTCAGCTGCCTCCAGGGAAGGCTCCTATTCTTTCTCTGAGGCTCTCATTTTCTGCTTCATCACAGCAGACCCCAGAGGAGGGGGTAACACTGCTGCTGGCAGAGGACATGTGGGCAGTTATGGGGACTCTCCTCACCACGTGTCTGTATTTCCTGCTTTTCTATCTCCACAGAGACAATCCTCAGTGCTCTTATCGGCCTGTGGTTGGAAACTTTCCCACCAAGAGAGACCCCAGCACAGCCCAGGTCCTTGTGTGCTGAGCTAGAGGTCTGACCCACATGTCCACCTGTCCCCATAGGGCCCTTCCTTCTGAAAGGCACACAATAAATAAAACATGGGCACGTCCCGCGGACAGAGGAAGCCGGATGGACCCATCTGAATGGTGCAAAAGGCCCTTGAGGGCGGCCCCTTGATCACCTCCCTTGTTCAGGTGCCAGGACTTGCTGTTTCTGGTGCCACAGGAAATGACTTCAGCTCTCTCCCCAGAGGTGTCACACCAGCACTGATGTGAGATGACAGCAGTGTGTGTATCCCGTGTCCTGCAGTTTCATCGGGACGTTTATCAAGGTTCTTTGGAAATCGTCTCATTTCAACAAGCAGCTGACTTGGGAAATCTCTTGGTGAAGGAGACGGCTTTACAGTTTTGCATAATTTTTATTTAAAATCATGGTGTAAAGTTTGACATTTCATAATGACGGTGTTGGATCCTCTGTATATCAGTCCTTTTAGGGGTCAGACGGGATAATAACCAGGTTGAGGCTGCCTGTGAGGTTGTTGCTTTATCTCAGCATTTCCCAGCCTCCATGTCATAGGTGCTGGAATGGCTAAACGTTTACTTTGCTCATGTCTGCAGGATGGAGGAGACCTCCTGCACTTCCCTCCTGGCTCCTTTGGTGGGTTTGCAGGAACCATGAGAACCCACTGTGTCTGCAAAGCTTCCCCAAGTCATACACTCTCCCTGACCTCTGTGTGTCTCCCCTGGTCTCCTCCTGATTGATGACTGTGGTGACTACAGAACCTTTCACCATCAGGAATGGGCCCTGGTGAAACCGTGAGCTGGTTCTTTGAAAAGATAAAAAAAATTGATGAACCATTAGCCAGACTCATCAGGAAACAATGAGAGGGGACCCAAATAAATAAAGTCAGAAAGGAATGTGGAGACGTAACAGCCAACAGCCAACACCCCAGAAAAAAGGGATTTTAATAAAGTGCTATGAACAACTATATGCCAACAAGCTGGACAATGTGGATGAAATAGACAAATTCCTAGAAAAACACAGTACCCCAAAACTGAAACAGGAGGAATCAGATTACCTGAATAGGCCAATAACAACTGAGGAAATAGAAGCAGGAATCTAAAACCTCCCAGCAAACAAATGTCCTGGTCTGGATGCCTTCACAGGGGAGTTTTACCAAACATCTAAAGAAGAACTAACACCTATACTCCCCAAACTATTCAAAAAAATCCATGAGAAAGGAACACTTTCAAACTCTTTTCATGATCAAAGCATTATCCTAATTCCAAAACCAGGTGACACTACTAAGAAAGATAATTACAGGCCAATATCCCTGATGAACACAGATGCTAAAATCCTCAAAAAATATTAGCAAATTGGATCCAGCAATATTTTTAAAAGATCATCCATCGAGACCTAATGGGATTCATCCAGGGATGCAGGGGTGGTATAATATTCACAAATCAATAAACATGATACATCACATAAACAAACTGAAAGACAAAAATATCATGGACATATCTATAGATTCAGAAAAAGTATTCAACAAAACCCAACAACCACTTTTGATAAATACTCTCAGTAAAGTGGGAGAAGAGGACTCATATCTCAACACAATAAAGGACACGTATGACAGTCCTACAGCCAGAATCATACTCACTGAGCAAAAACATAAACCATTTCCCCTAATTAACAGGACAAAACAGAATTTCCCACTTTCACCTCTCTTATTCAACATAGTACTGGAAGCCCTAGCCACAGCAATGAGAAAATAAGAAGAAATAAAAGGCATCCAAATTGGAAAGGAGGAAGTAAAACTCTTATTAATCATAGAAGACATGATATTATACATAGAAAACCGACAGTCTCCACACAGAAAACACACACACACCTAGATTTAATAAATGAATTCAGCAATGTAGAAGGATACAAAATTAACAACCATAAATCAATGGAAATTTTATGCACCAATAATAAATTATCAGAAAGGGAAACCATTGCTAACCGGTTTGGCTGAGTGGATAGAGCATCAGCCTGTGGACTGAGCAGTCCCGGGATTGATTCTGGCCAAGGGCACATGCCCAGGTTGCAGCACAATCCAAACAAAGGGGCCTGCAGGACACAGCCAACCAATGATTCTCTCTCATCATTGATGTTTCCATCTCTCCCTCTCCCTACCTCTCTGAAATCAACAAAGAAATACATTTTTTAAAAAGAAAGAAAAGGACACCAAACCAACAATCCCATTTACCATTGCATCAAAAAATTATGATACTTAAGAATAAACTTAACCAGCAGGTGAAAGACTTGTACTAAGAAAAATACAGGATGTTGAATAAAGAGATGGAGGAAGATATAAGCAAGTGGAAAAATATACCGTGATCATGGATTGGGTAGAATTAACATCATTAAAACGTCCATATTCCCCAAAGCACACTACAGATTCAATGTAAACCCTATTAAAATAGCAACAGCATATTTCACAGATCTACAACAAATACTCCAAAAATTGATATGGAACCAAAAAAGACCCCAATTAGCCATAGCAATCTTGAGAACTAAGAACAAAGGTGGAGGGATCACAGTACCAGATATCAAATTACACTTCAAAGCCATAGTAATCAAAACAGCTTGGTACGGCCACAAGAATAGGTATATACATCAAGGGAAGAGAACAGAGAACCCAGACATCTACCCAAGCCATTACACTTAACTAATATTTGACAAAGGAGGCAAGAGCATACAATGGAGTCACAACAGTCCCTTCAATAAATATTATTGGGAAAATCGAACAGATAAATGTGCAAAAAAACCCTGAAACAATACATGAACATATACCATACACAGTAGTAAACTCAAAATGGTTAATAGACCTAAATGTGAGTGTGAAAACCA
>NW_005359520.1:0-2491 GCF_000412655.1 Myotis brandtii | reverse complement strand
GCAGGAAGTGGCTGTGTTTCAGATCTGGTTGACTTCTCATCTGTGCCCTTCCTGTCACCATGTCCCTGATGGTTGCTCTCTGAGTTGACAAGGAAAACATTGTAGGGATTCCTGTCCCCTCACTGAGAGTAACGTCCCCCACCCTACACTCAATGCTGAGCGGGGAACACGGATTCCAGGCCTTAAACCTCACCTGAGGGTGATCAGCCCTCGTTCTCCCAGGAGAAGCCCTTTGGGGGCATTTAGCCACTTTCCTCTCCCTGGCATGGCTGATCATGGAGGTGTAGGGTCTGACCCCTGTGGGCACTGCCCCTTGTGAGCCTGGGAGGCAGACCCAACTCCCAGGGTGTCCCAGGACACAGGTAGGAAGGAGGCCTAGTGATGGGCCCTGTCACAGCCCTGCTGGGCATTTTCCCCGTGGGTCTCAGTACCTGGTCCCAGGGGACACGTCCCAACACCAGTCCTGCTTCCCCTGGAGAATACACCTGCATCTTGAGAACCTGCTGAATGGAGACATGGTCCCACCCACCTCAGCTGTGCCTCCAGCTCCGCAGACACCACCCCATCCTCACCCTCTCTCCTCTGCTGCCCACACTATCACCTCATGGGGCCCGCACAGGTCGCCCCGTGTGGATGTGTCTTCCCTCTCCTTCCTTTCTGGTAGGTTTTGCCTTAAATGCAGCCCCATGTCATTCCCTCATGCCCATTAATGTGTCAGGCCCTCCCAGAGACGCAAGGGCCAGGGCTACTCAGGCACCCTGAAGTGACCTCACCTGCCCTTCTGAGTCCACGTGCAGTCACCACGTGTAATGTCAAGCAGTGCAGGTCCCACTTGTGTCAGGTGGAGACACAACTGAGCACTGACCTCACAGCACCTCCAACAGCTCACACCTGTGCTGAGGGAACCTGAGGGGGGCCGTTAGCTGCAGAGCATCGTAGTGGATAAGTACATGGCCACTGGGATCAGAGGGCAGCCAAGCAAGGGCTGGGGCCTGGTCACCTATGATGTTGCCAAAGTCTCAATGGCCAGAGCCCAGGTACACAGGGAGCTCTGTGAATCCTAAAAATGCAGGAGGAGCCCAACCAGCATGGTTCACTGGTTGATCATCAACCTATGAACCAGGTGGTCACCATTCGATTCCCAGTCAGGGCACATGTCCAGGATGAGGGAAACAACCCCAGTGTGGGGCATGCAGGAGGCAGCCAACCAATAATTCTCTCTCATCATTGATGTTTCTATCTCTCTCTCTCTTCCTCTATAAAATCAATTTTAAAAAATTTTAATAAATAAATAAATACATACATAAAAATGTTGCAGATTTGATTCACAGTAGAGTCATATATGGGAGGCAACTGATCAATATTTCTCTCTCACATCAATGTTTCTCACTTTCCTTCTCTCTGTCTCCTTTACTTTTCCTCTAAGAATGAATGAATATATCATTGATTGAGGATAAAGAAAACAATATCTATATCTATATGTTTATGTACATCTACAAATACATCAACATCTATATCTCTATATTTATCTCTACATCTACATCTATATCTATGAATCAATGTACATATTCTTCGATGACTAAAGAAAAGAAGATCTATGTCAATCTCCAAATCTATGTCTAAATCATCTATAATAATAAAAGCATAATATGCTAGTCAGACTGGATGTCCTTCCAGAAGAAGCCGTTGAGGTGACAGCGGCCAAGCCCTTTGCATGAATTTTGTCCATTGGTCCTCTAGTATATCTATATCTATCTATATCAATGGAAACAGAGCCACATTGATTTTTATCCCCAAAGGAGTCACTACTTGTGCCCACACCATACTTCCTGACCACCTCCTGCAGCACCGCCCCTGGTGTGGAAGAAGAGGTCCCTGGGCACGGTGACCAGGACCTCAAGGAGGGCCTGGTTCTCTAGGGACATAGTCAGCACGTCCTTCCAGGAGAAGCCCCAGAAACCAGGACCTCTCTCACCTCTTGCCTTTTGTATGTGCAGATGCCTCCCATATGCAAATACCCACTCGGCCACCAGACACACACACAGTTGGCGTCCACTTAAATGCAGGGCCTCCTCACACTGAGAATACTTTCTGGGGAACGAGGACCTCACCTGCAAGACATGACTCCCGTGTGGCTCTTCCTCATCCTGCTGTCAGCTCCCAGATGTATGACTGAGGGCTTAGACGTGAGGAGATGGGGATCCTGCATCTGAGCCCAGGACTCACTGTGTTCTCTCTGTCTCAGGTGTCCTGTCCCAGGTGCAGCTGCAGGAGTCGGGCCCAGGACTGGTGAAGCCCTCGCAGACCCTCTCCCTCACCTGCACTGTCTCTGGTTACTCCATCACCAGTGGTTATGACTGGAGCTGGATCCGCCAGCCTCCAGGGAAGGGGCTGGAGTTTATCGGGTACATAACTTATAGTGGGAGCACTTACTACAGCCCCTCACTCAAGAGTCGAACCACCATCTCCAGAGACACATCCAAGAACCAGT
>NW_005359519.1:4861-10540 GCF_000412655.1 Myotis brandtii | reverse complement strand
ATCACCACCACCACCACCACCACCACCACCACTACCATGGACATGAGCACATGCATGACTGACCACAGCCCCCATTCACATGTACTCCCTTACTAAGCCTCCTTCAGAGAAATGACCATGCTGGTTCTCAGATGAGAGAGCATAGGAGGTGCTCATTCTCACAGCCATCGTTCACGTCGGGGAACCCTCGGGCCCTGCCTGCTGTGAAGGCCCAGCCCACTCGCCTCGCCCTCCCTGGGCCTGGCTCTGATGCAGAGGCAGGGAGTCCCCACTCCAGACACTCATCCTCCCTTCCCTTACTACAGCTGCCCTTGACCTCCTTTTGACCCCTTCTCACTGAGGCTAAAACTCTTCATCCATCATTTCAGGTTCAGAATTGCTGTTTTGAGGAAAATAATCAGCCAAGTTCAGGTTTAAACTCAGGCCAAAGGTCCCGCTCTGCACTGGGAGGCACGTCTGGAGGCCCGGGCAGCAGTGCCGCCCCAGGGTTGCAGACAGGGTTGCCCTCTGGGCTGAATCACAGCTGCCACCACAGCTGACTCCTATAGTCCTGCCATGTGACCAAGTCACAGGTCGACAGCCCACACCTGCCTGTCCTGCCCTCAGAGACCATCCTGGGGCCGCTTCTCACCAGCTCTGGGCCCCACAAAGTGCAGAGACTCCCCTGCATCCCACCGGTGTCTCTGCTCTCAGGGTGGTGGCAACAGGGCACAGGTCCCTGCTATTCTCAGTGCCCCCAAACCCCCAAAGATTCATACGGGATTTCTCACCCCTGGTGCCCCTCACCACACAGCCCAGTCTGAGGCCGAGGACTGGGGACACGCCAAGCCGTCTAAATGTGAGGCACGTGACCTACTCCTTCCCAGGCTAGAAACTCCTGGGTCAGCTCCTGCTCTCTCCCACGGGCCTAAGACACTGGAGCAGAGCCTTGCTCACCTGACCTCACTGGCTCTTACCCATCCTGTCACCAAGGTCAATGGCATTTACACAAGCTCGTGGGCCAGGCAGGGCGGCCGAGCTTTTCACACAGTCAGTACGGCTCCTGCAGCAGCGGATGAGGCAGACGCGCACGGGCAACAAGGCTGAGCGATGTACCGGGGCCACAGGGCAGTCAGGGTTTTTGCCCGGCACCAGGTGCTCCCCACGGTGCTATGACCTGGGGACCCACGGGGTGACCTCTGGGACTCGCCATGCCGCCGGTGCACTCACGGCAGTCCTGCAGACAGCCATGTTCTCCCAGGTGCTGAAGGCCTTCAGCCCAGCCACCTGCACCTGCAGTGGGCGGCTGTCCACCAGCTCCTTCCCCTGGAAGATGTCCTCGTCCAGGAGGACCCCGCATGCCTGCGAGACCAGCAGACACGTGTGACACGCAGCAACGCCCCACACACCTGGGAGGACACAGCGCAGGTAAAAAAAACCCTGTCCCTGCTCCGAGCTCCCAAGGCTCCGTACGCCCCTTGGAAGCCTTTCGGGCAACCTGTGGCTCCCACCCCTTCGCCTTCACCTCTGTCCACGCTCACCCTCCGGCCCCTCACAGGCCTCTGCTAAATGGGCACTGCTGACCCCTCTCCCTGCTTTAGTCTGCAATATAGCATCACGTTCCGAATTGCTTGCTTCTACCCCTCACACAGAAAAAGTCTCACGTCTCTCATGTTTTTAATGTTTTAAATTCTACTTCTAGGAAAATTCTAAAGTGAAGCATGGCCCCACAGGTGTGCAGGTGCTCACACCGGGAGCCTGTGACTTTGTTGCCTCCATGGCAAAGGGATTCAGCTGAGGCAATGAAAGTAAGGCGCTTGGAGGGGGAGGTTGTTCCGGATTATCCCCGTGGGCCCGATGTCACCGCAGGGTCCTTATAGGAGAGGAGGGCAGGAGAGACGTGACAATGAAGCAGGCAGGGCGCTGCAGCATGAGGAAGACTCAGCACTGCTGGCTTCAAAGAGGGAGGACGAGGCCACGAGGCTAGTGGCAAGGCAGCTTCTAGAAGCTTCCAAAGGCAAGGAAATCTATCTTCTTCTAGAGCTTCCAGGACTGCAGCCTGGATTTCTCATCAGTGAGACCCATTCTGACCTCCAGAACGCTGAGATAATAAATGTGTGTTATTTTAAGCCGCCAAGTTTGTGGCAATTAGTTACAGCACCAACAGCAAACCAATACAGATTATGAACCGCCTCTTCCTTTGAAATGCTGAGCCCTGCCCAGCTGGAGTGGTGCAGTTGGCTGAGCATCGTCCTTGCACTGACGGTTGCTGGTTTGATTCCCAGTCAGAGCTCATCCCTGAGCTGTGCATTTGATCCCCACTTCGGGGACCGTCCGGAAGGCAACGGATGATGTTTCTCTCTCTCCCTTCCTCTCTCTAAGCATGTTCTTGGGTGAGGATTCAAATAAAAAAAGCTGAGCCCCCATTTTCCTCATTTCTCAGGCGCCTGTGGGCACGGCCACTGCAGTGCCATAGCGATGTCTAGCGGCCTCCCCATCTGCACACCTTCCCCTAGGTTCTGTTTTCCTCTTCGCCATCTTTCAAAACACCACAGCGCTCCCTCTCTCCCTGCTTCTGAAGACCTTCCTATGAGCCTTGTTTATAAAGTCTCCTTTAAAATGAGTCCTTGCCTGCCGCAAAGCTAGGAATAAAAACTTTGTGTTCAGCTCCAGGACACAGAGGAAGCCTCAGGATCAGGCACTAAGGTCAAGGGTGAAGGACACATGGCTAGGCACTCTCCTCTGAGCACCCCCAAGTTCCTGAGGGGCCCAGGAAAGGGCTGTGAAGCCGGGCCTCACTGGTCTTCTCAGAGGAAGCCAGGTGCTGCAGACTGACAACAGAGACGGCCATGGAGGCGCTGGCTCACCCTCTCTCCATCAGCTGAGTGCCACGGATTGAGGTGGTTATATGCTCGTCTCCTTTATGATGGCAATCTAGACAAGGATATGGATTGGTTTTTAAATGTTAAGCCACCCTCACATTCCTGGGATAAACCCCACGGAGTCATTGCGTGTTGTCCGTCTTATGTAGTATGAGATCTGCTAATATTTTGGTCATAAGGGACACTGGCCTCATGTCTTTGTCTGGTTTTTGGTGTCAGTCTAATGCTCCAATTAATTGGAAATTTTTTCCTTCTCCTTTATGTTCTGAGAGAATTTGTGTAAAATTACTATGCTTTCTTTTCTTTAAAATTTGATAGATTTCACCAGTAATGCCAGATAAAGCTATTCAGATGTTCTATTTCTTTTAAAATCACTTTTGGTAATATGTATCTTTCAAGAAATTTACCTATTTCACTTATGTCGTCAAATATATTGCTTTATATTGACATTATATCAATAACAATAATAATACAAAGTGGGGCAAAAATCGGTTTACAATTGAGTGTATGCAAAACACAGTTTATTCCTGTATGATTATTGTGTTATTTTCCATGCCAATAACTGTAAACCCACTTTTGTCCCACCCTGTATTTAATTTTATGCTTTTGACACCTGTAGACTCTACAATAACATTCTCTCTTTTACTCCAGATATGGTAATTTGTGTCTCTTTTTTCTTGATCAATCTAGCTAAATGCCTATCAATTTTACCTATATTTTGAAAGGAAAAATATAGTTTTGGGCTTAATTAGTTGTTCTCTATTGTTTGGCCATTTCTTATTTCATTGGTTTCTTCTCTCATTCTTAGTATTCTTTCTACTTACTTTGTGTTTTGTATGTTCTTCTTTTTTCTAGATTCTTAAAATGGAAATGTATACCTTTGGCTTTGAACCTTCCTTCTTTTCTCATATAAGCTCTGAAAGGTATACATGTTCCTCTGAGCATTGTGTTAGCTGTATGCAAAAGATTTTGATATGCTGTGTTTCATTTTCATTTTGCTCAAAATATTTTCTAACTTCCCTTGTGATATCTTTTTTGACCTGTGAATTATGTGTGGTATTTAGTTTCCTACTATTTGGGGATTATTCCAAATATTTTCCTGTTATTAATTTCTTATTTAATTTCATTCTAATCAGAGAACAGACTTTGTATTATTTCAATCCTTTACAATTTACATGGTCTGTTTGGATAGTTGTTCTATGTGCTATAGATGGGCAGAGTGTTCAATAAATGTCATTGATGTCAAGTTCATTATCATGTGTATATCTTTTATATCGTTACTGGCTTCCTGTCTGTTTGCTATATCAATTACATCAATTACTGATGTCCACAACCATAACTTTGAAGTTGTTCATTTCTCCTTTTAGCACTTTCCATTTTGTTCCATGTATTTTGAGGCTATTCTGTTGAGTTCATACACATTCAGATTGTCTTCTTGATGAGTAGACAGCTTTATCATTGTGCAGCATTCCTCCTTATCTCTGGAAATAGTCCTTTTTCTGAGGTTCACTCCAGCTCTTTCCTGGTTAGTATTTGCAGGTATAAGGTTTTTTGCATACTTTTAACCTATTTGCCTTTGTATTTTAAGTGGGTTTCTTACAGAAAGCATCTAGTTTAGTCTTGACTTGTCATGTCTGAAAATGTGCAAATCTAAGTGTTTAAACCACTTATACCTATCTGATTGTCTTTAAAATTATTATCTTGCAATTTTTTCTCATTGCATGTTCTTGGTTCAATTTCCCCTCTGCTCCTGTCTTCTTTTGATTAACTGAATAATTTGTAGTATTCCTCTGTTAGATTTTTAACTATGCTCCTCTTTTTTTTTTAACCCTCAGCCAAGGATATGTTTTCATTGATGAGAGAGAGAGAGAGAGAGAGAGATACATTGATGTGAAGGAGAAACATCGATCAGTTACCTCCTGTACACACCCTGACCACGGATCAACCTGGGTATGTGCCCTGACCAGGAATTGAACCTGCAACCTTTTTCGTGTACAGGATGATGCTCTAATCAACTGAGCCACACTGTCCAGGGCAATACTATTGTTCTTTTAGGAATTTTTCTACAGACTAAAATATGCATCTTTAACCACATTTTCCCTCAAGTTGATATCACTTTACAGATAAGAACCTTACTATAATAGAACAGTATTTCTCTACTCTCCCATCCACTGTGCTACTATAAAATAGATGCATATTCTACACATTACTATTTTTGTTTTAACAATTAATCATTGTTTCCTTATAAACATTCTTAAGGAATAATTTATTTACAACAGATAGCATTCACTCAAAGTGCGCCATTTAGAGCTTTGACAACTGTTCGTGCTCATGAGAACAGCACCACAACCAAGCCACAGACTATTCCCAACACCTTCGGAAACGAGGCCTCTGCCATGCGCGGTTCATCCCCCTCCCACCGTAGCCCTTACTACCGCCCTGCTCTGTCACTAGAGATCGGTTTGCATTTAAGTAAGTGGGATTAGCAGTGTGTGTTGTGTGCTGCTTCTTTCAAGCAGCGTATTGTTTTGAGATTCCTCCCATGGACTCAGAGTTGTTCATTTTTTAGTGCTGACCAGGAGTCTACTCTGAGCACTGCATACTCACATTTCATTTATGCATTTACTTTTTGATGAGCATTTTGGCTGTTTCCAGTTTACAGCTATGACAAAACTTCTGTGAAAATTCATGTAAAAATCTTAGAGGTGATCAGACTGTCAATCCCCAGAGGGAAAGTAGGGGAGGGTGGGGGTCAGGGAGAGATCAACACCAAAGGACTTGTATGCATGCATATAAGCCTAACCAATGGACACAGACA
>NW_005359519.1:3453-4781 GCF_000412655.1 Myotis brandtii | reverse complement strand
GGGGGTTAATGGAGGGGATGAGGAAAAAAATCTTAGAGGAGACATTTGTCTTCATTTCTCTTGAGTGAAATGACTGGGTCATACGGGAGATGTATTTTTAACTTTCTAAAGAAACTGTCAAACAATTTCCCAAAGTGGTTGTGTAATTTTACATTCCCACCAGCAGTGTATGAGAAGTCTAGTTGTCCCACATGCTGGCCAACACTTGGTCTTTGCAGTCCTTTTAATGTTATCATTCCAGTGGACATTCAATGGTATATCTTTAGGGTCTGACTTTTAATTTTCCTGATAATTAATGATCATGAGCATCATTTCCTGGTCTATTGGCTGACCATTCGTGTGTCTTCTTTTGTAAAGTATCTAGTCAAATATGTAGCCCATATTCTATTGGCTTGCTCATCTTAGTTTTAGTTGAGTGTGTCCTTCACATGTCTGGATAACATCACATTGTCATATATATGGATGGTAAACATTTGCTCTCACTCGGTGGCTTCCCTTTCCATGTCTTAATGACAAATACCCATTTTGGCTCAGGTATTTACCTTCTTCTATCTATAAAATAATCCTGTAATTTATGAATAGCCTTGCTTCCTCAATGAAACCTGCATATGCAAAAGATGCTGCATTGAGCCTCGTCCTACGCAAACAGGAAAGAGTGCTATCCAACTGCACACCTGGAACCGCTGGGCTGGGGCCACTGACAAACATGGAAACCGCCATTTGTTTACCCGGCCCTGGGTGAAAAGAAGGCTAACTGCACTGAGCATCTGCTACAACCAAAGGGCTGACGTCTTTATCATCTCACTTGGTCCTTACAGCAACCCCGTGAAATAGGAAACTATAGACCCACTCTAGACGGGGAAACTGAGCTTCAACTAAGGTTGAAAACCTAAGTCAAGGTCTCACATGAGTTGGGGAAGAGCTAAGGTTCAAACCCAGTGCTCTCTAGTCCTATATACCATGCTCTTTTCACTAGAAATAATGTGCGTGTCAGTGCCCTTATACGTTTATAGCATTTATAACTCTACACCATAGTACCGTCACCTGCATCCTGGGCTGTGACTACAACGCAATGACTCGAAGAATCCCAGATCTGGTCACTTTTAAAAATGTCTATATAATTTCCCCACTGACTTCCCCAAACATACACACACACAGACACACACACACACAGCCTATCCAGTAGAAATGGGTGAGAAATAATAAATAGGCTTTTAAAAAGGAAGAATCATCAGATTTCCCCTCAGCGGAGATTCGGGGAGATTTCTTTGCAATGCAGGCCTGTGACTTTACTTAACACTGACCAGCAAGGGCCCTGCTGAGGGAGA
>NW_005359519.1:0-323 GCF_000412655.1 Myotis brandtii | reverse complement strand
TTGGGGGTGTGGGCCCCCCCTCCCCCGACTGCAACACTCTTCCCAGGATCCCCTCCCACCAGGGGGCACAGAGGGAAAGAAGGAAGGCGAAGGAGAACAGAGCTGTGATGGGGACTCAGGGACCAGAGGGCACAGGGAGCCGGAAGCCAAGGAAATCTGAAAGGTCTGGCCGTGAGCCCACAGGGGTGAGGGCACGGCTCTGACTGTCCTGCTCAGCGCTGTTACCCACACACCATGTTCAGGGCTCGGGGTTATTAATTAATTCATTTCCATTAATCACTTCTCGTTTCTGCCTTTGAAACCTAAAGCTAGAACATGACCTC
>NW_005359518.1:0-254 GCF_000412655.1 Myotis brandtii | reverse complement strand
TGCACAAATTTCATGCACCGGGCTACTAGTATATATACAAAAACCTAAGCGACCCTTAAGACCCAACAACCAGAACAACCAGAATGACCGGAACGACAGGTCAACCAGTCGCTATGACGTGCACTGACCACCAGGGGGCAGACGCTCAATGCAGGTGGTCAGTGTGCTTCCACTGCTAACTTCCTATGGCTGGCCAACAGCCCATGGTTCCTCCTCTTGGCCAGCTGGCCCCCATTGGCCCCTGGTGCTATACC
>NW_005359517.1:9494-12191 GCF_000412655.1 Myotis brandtii | reverse complement strand
GGTTCAGGATCCAGATCTACAAGTGTCTTAACACCACGACTTGCCTGTTCCTTTCGAGGCTCTATTGTGTTTTGTTAGTGTATACAGTTCCCAGTCCCCTGCATTATGTACCATAAAGCTTCTCAACCTCACCACTATTGACATTTTGGGCAGGATAATTCTTTGCTGTGGGGCTTGTCCAGTGCATAGTGAAATGTTTAGCAGCATCTCTGGCCTCTACCTGCTAGATACCAATAGCACTCCCCTAGTTGTGACCAAAAAAAAAAATCTCTATCACCACATGTCCCCTAAGAGGTCAAAATCACTGCCAGTTGGGAACCACTATTCTTCTATGCTAGAAGAATATATAAGCAGCATTGGTGGGGAGCCTAGAACATTCACATAAATGATCTCATTTAATTCTTACTAAGGCTTGTGGTTAGGTATTGTTCGTATCCTTATTATTATATAGGTAAAAAGTATTTAATTCTTACTAAGGCTTGTGGTTAGGTATTGTTAGTATCCTTATTATTATATAGGTAAAAAGAAAGACAAGGGGAGGGCCTAAGTCAATCCACTTAGCTACATCTCATCTCTGATAATTCACCAGCCATGGACCAATTATTTAGCTATATTAAAATGCAGTCTTTCCATTGGTAAAATTGGTAACTATCACAAATGGTTTTCGTGGGGTATGTATAAATTCCCACCAAGAGGGAGAGAGTACTTCTAGTCCCAGGAGGCCAAGGCTCTAAACCACCCTGCTATCCACGATGGCAAGAATGTGTGTTTGGCCCCTATGTAGTCTTCCAATTGCCCCATCTTTGATTCTTCTTCTCCCCACATTGCCTTTCAGTCTGAGCACATGTGTGTCTGACCATGACACCTACCACAGTACAGTAAGTAGTGCCCATTAATAACAGTCCTGCCAAGGGCTCAACATACAGTTACTTCCTCTCTTATGTTATTTTCTACTGCAGCCTATTAGAAAGTATTTGTATCTCTTGTTTAGCCCATACTTGCCCATTGACCATTCTTTTTAAGTGCAATGGCAGATATTTTTCTAGACCAATAATGTGTTGTAATAGGCTTGCAATTGTATCAGATTGGATCATAGCCTTGTCAGTAATTACACTGTATGTTGCATAGTCACAATTCCCCAATTCAGCTGGGCATCCCTTGGTGCCTGGAGTGTGTTTTAGTGTCTTCCTGCATCCTCTAATGGTTGTCCCAAGCCTTTACTTATCTCCATTCAAGCCTCCACCCTCCTCCTCTCCTCACACCATGTCCTGACAATATGGAAAACATCTGTTGTAATTGCCCCCCACCCCCCATTTCCCAGCCCCACCTTCACACATGAGCTCTCTACAGACAAGACCTTCTCCTGCCCTTACAGCTCAGCATCCTGCCCCTCTCACTTCCTGAGGACAAGATGCTGCTCCTTCAATTATCCTAAGTCTCCTCTATCTCCAGGCTCACCCTCACTTTTCCTCTCATCCTAGAAATAAGGCTTTAGAATTGTTTAAAAATAAGAAAGAGGGGGAATAGAAAGCTGAAAAACTCAACCCTGTTTCCCCTTTTCTGGATAGTACTTTGTCTTCTCTTTAGAGTTGATTCTCTCTCAGGAAAAGAATCCACACATTTTGCCTCCATCTCACCTGCTATTTAAATTTAACCATGCTAACTCTTAGGGTGGCCAACTATCCCAGTTTGCCTAGGACTGTCTCAGTTTTACCACTGAAAGTTCCACTTACCAAGAAATACCGCTTAGTCCCAGGCAAAGTGGGACAGTTAGTCACTCATTTTTATTAAGTCCCTCCTGAGGGCAGGTACTGTTCTGAGTGGAGGGATCTGTGATGGGAAAGATGGACATGGAAACAGCTTCTGGTTAGCTTCACGCAACAGCAATAGTGTGTGAGGAAAGTGCAAGAGAGTGGCCATAGGTCTGATGGAAAAGGGAGGGCAGGACAAAACAGTTATTTGCAGAAATTTGATGTGGCCCAAGGTTGGCAAAGGCGTGGCAGAGACCCACTCCTGCAGTCATGTGAGACATTGTTAATTCAACAGGGCATTCTTGCTCTCTGTGCCTGAATTTATCTCTATTCACTACCACTTGCCCAGGTTAAAGTCTGTTTTCCATCTGACATTTATTTGGTCATTGACCCAGAACTGATCCAATGCTGGGAAGACTGACTCACACTGTTCAAGTTCACAAGTGTGAACCATAAGTCCTCTTGCTAATATGAAGCAAAACACATAAACCAAAATAACTTATGCCTGACCAGGAGAATCCCTAGAATCTACCTACATAGAAGACATGAAAATCAGAACAGCATGCAGGGAGCAGTAGTATAAGTTGTAGGAACATCTCCACAATTTGGGGACAACTGCAGCTAAGCTTCTTTTATGTTCAGTTAATTGCTCAAGTACCTACTGCTTTATTTGCATAAAGTCTTACTCTCTCTGCCCTTAGAGTCTTCCCCTCTTCCTAGAGCTTGCTGGAACACTGGCAGCTCCTATAGTCCAAAAGACAAATAGTCCAAAAAGGGGACCCAGGTTGGCTTTGCCATTCAGGAGAGTCTAGAACTGGCATCTGTTAAATCAGCTACTGTCACTGCTAGTTACGCAACCGAGAGTTGTACAAATGGTACACACTGTGGAGCCTGCACAGCCAAGGAGATGAGTGCAAACTGAAATCCAACCTATGCTCACTCTACT
>NW_005359517.1:0-2350 GCF_000412655.1 Myotis brandtii | reverse complement strand
GTTGTACAGGTTTTCCACTTCAAATTCACCCTTTTGCAAAGCAAATTTGCTTTGCAAAAGGGTGAATTTGAAGTGGAAAACCTGTACAACACAGCAACCCTGGACCTGGCATAGCCACACTGCACTGCCTTCTCCTAGCGATGCCCTTGGTAGAATCGTTGACCCTTTGTAAGTGTTGTTTTCTTCATCTGGAGAGAGATAGTAATAACATTCCCTGAGTTTCCGTGTTAGTGTGAGGATCAGTAGGTATATACTACAGGCAATAGGCCAGACACATAGCAGACTCCCAGGCAATGGCTGGTGTCCTTATTTCTAAGAGTTGGCTATAACTAATTCCGCTATTTACAAGCAATAGGTAAGTCAGTTACTTGACCATTTGTGAGGATTGGTGTTACCATCTATAAAGCGAGGGCCCTGGTCTCTGGGTGGTCGTGAGAGGAACTGAAACTTAGGCTCCAGCATAGCGTCTGCCACCTGCCACGGGAAGGCATTGGCAGATATTCTTGATTCTGAAAATCACACGGTCAGAGAACCCAACCCCCTCTTTAGCTGTGAATTTCATCTGGAGTCTGTAGAAGATCAAAGTCCTGTTGGTTAGTTACTGGTTTCCAATTCTAAGCTAACATGTGCAGCTGCCTTTTAGGTCAGTTTGATATAATTTCTTCTGAGTGAGATTTCCAATTCCTTTTGGCTAAGGTTAAAGTTTAAGATATAAGAACAAATCATAGACTTTTAGGACTGATCTTACCTTGGAGAGCAGAATGGTCCTCAGTCCAGGCTGTTTTTTAAGTATCACCTCACGGGAGGGGAGGGTTTGAAAAACAGCCCAGGGTTCCACCAACACCTGCTGAAGTGGCTGGTGCAGCTGGGCCCGGCTGGAACCCCATTTGAAAATCGCTGCTCTGTGCCACGTGCTCCGTACAGAGGCACTGGAGGACTAGCTGCTTGCCCCTGTGTTTTCACCTGTTTTGTCCCCCACAGCCCCCCACATAGTTGTCAAAATGTACAACTAGGGCATGTAAAAGGTGGGGCTAATCTTGCATTGGCCAAATCACAGGATCCTATCTGATGGGAGAGAGGAATAAGGTCTTTCGTACACATTTAAAAAGAATTTAAATATTTATACTCTATGTGGCAGCAAGGGAAGAAAACCAGTCCTTTTGGCCAGTAAGAGTGTTTGATGTTGAAAAGAGGAAATCTGAAAATGTAAATTACAGCCTTAGCCCTGCCAAAATGGGAGGTTGCTTACACCTCCCTGAATCTCAGTGGTTTTCCCCTCTCTATAAAATGAATATACTGATGATATAACATATCTGGCTTGCTTCGTTATGCCCTAGTGAGGTGCAAGGAAGGAAAGCACTGTCCGTGTTCTATAGAAAGCAAAGCAGGGAACAATGTGAGGAATCTTGAGTCTGTGTCTTCCCCTAGCTTGCCCTGTGACATCAGACAAGTTTTCATTTTAGTGCCTTAGTTTTCTCACACCTGCAAAGAGGGACCAATAACGCCTAATGCTGGCCACACCCGGATGCCATGGGAACAAAAATAGAGGGTGTTTGTGAAAGAACGTGAGAAGGCAGGAAGCCTGTATTAAATTACAGCAGTGCCATAGTCTCCATTTCACAGATGCTGAAACGCAGTCTGTGTGAGGCTCTGTCCCGCTGATTCCAGCAGAGCTGGGGCTTTGGCCAGGCCCTATGTGCTCAGCGTCTCCGCCTCCAGTGGACATCTCTCACGCTCTGTTTAGCAGCGCTGACTTCTCTTTTCTCTCGGTTGTTAATCTGCGCGAGGTGGAGGCAGGCCCAGACCCGTTCTTTGGGTGAGGCCAGGAAGAATAGGGCCATTTATATTGATGCTCAGATGACTGGAAAATCCTTTTATCCTGCTCCACTGAAGAGCAACTCAGATCAGAACTTGAGGAATACGAAGACCTAAAGAGCCATCTAGTGGTGACACCTGAGAATGACTCCATCGTCTTTTGCTTCATTGGCATGGAGGTAACAGGAATGGATTTTTCTTCCTCTCTTAAATTTGTGCCTGCTCTAGCAACCACCAAACGGAGATTAAGGTAACTGTCTATCTTGTCTGCTTGTACACTGACTTCAAAGTGATTCAGGATGAGAAACCATCAACAAAACAACAAGAAAGCCCACTGCATGGGAGAACATATTTGCCAATGTTATCTCCAATAAGGGTTTAATGTCCAAAATTTACAGGGAACTCATACAACTTAACTAAAGGAAGATAATTCAATCAAAAAAGTGGGCAAAGGACATAAATAGGCACTTTTCTAAAGTGAACATGCAGAAGGCCAAGAGACATGAAAACATACTCAAAGTCACTAATCATCTGA
>NW_005359516.1:3718086-3737851 GCF_000412655.1 Myotis brandtii | reverse complement strand
GAGAGAGAGAGAGAGAGAGAGAGAGAGAGATGACGGAGATAGAGCTACGGAGAGACCTGGAGCAGATATGTGGATTTTAAGTTACCGGTTTGTAGGTGATATCCCAATGTCTAGAGTGGGAGGACATCTGAGCTGAAATGCCAGGAAATGGCACAGCAGGTGGAAGAAGGTGCACAGTAAAGGAGACTGCAAAAGAGCCCATAGAGATGTGGGGATAGAATGAGAGTGGGTGATTTTGTACTCATGTAGGGAGAAAGTCTTGAAAAGGAAGAAGAATCACCCCTATCAGAGTCTTCAGTGAAGACCAGTGGAGTGTGGGATACGCAGAGGAGGGCACTGGAAATTTTTGGGGGCAGACTGTGTGGAAAGATGCAGGCTGATTAAATCAGATGGAGAGGATTGAGGGGTTGGGAAGTGGATGCTAAGGGCAGAAGTAAGGGCTGTGAGGGTGGACGACTCAAGAAGGAGACTCGTTGTTTTTTGGATGAATATACTGGTGAATAGAAGAAAGGACAGCATTGGGTGTTTGAGACCTGGGGTAGGAGATTAGTCTTTAATAAATTAGCAAAGACTTAGACACATGTGGGCTCTTTCAATTGAAAGAGAAAAATACAAAAAGAGAAGGAGTGAAATCTTGGAAGAGGTGAACAGGGTGGAGGACAACACTATCTTGGAGGAAGCACAGGGTCCTTTTCTCCCTCTAAGAGAGACAGGCAGGCAGACAGGAAGAAGAATGAGAGAGGCAGGGACTGGAAATGAGGGAGTTCACTCATGATGTCCTCAATTTGGGGAGATAAGGGAAAGAGGAGACAAGGTCACCTGCTGAGACAGGAGAGGGAATGGTGGTGAGCTCAAGGGAAGTGGTGTAGCTTTGGAACCGATCTTACAGAGATTGGAAGTACACATGTCCATGAAATGTTAGGCTACATTCCTGCATGGCTCCCAGTGTCCTGACAAAGGCGTGGAGAGGGAGTGGAAATCAGCAGAGTGGAGATGATGGAGAGAAAAGATGTGGGGAATGAGTGCACTGGTGAACGTGACATTGAAATGACTGACTGTGGAGTATGGGAGGAAAAGAGAAGGAACACAGGACAAGACTGATGGACTCAGAAGAGGAGAGAAGTTAGAGGACTGACTGCAGAGGGGTATAAGAAGCAGCTCGATTCCAGATCACCTGCAAAGTGGACCTGCCTTCTGCTTGGGGACCTTGGAAATGCTGCTCACATTTGACAGCTCTGATAGCTGTGTGCACACTGTCACATTGTGTTGGGGAGATCTTCCCTTAGGAGGCCCAGTGGGCCCCTTGAATTCAAGTTTCAACTACTCGGAAGCACATCCACCTCTCCCTTTGAAGTGCTTCTCCCTAGACCCCTCAAAGGGAATTTTACAAATGCCGTGTGGCCTATATTTTAAGTCAGATCATTTTAATTATTTCCCTCCAATTTGGGGAATATATCTACCCAGGTCATTTCATGGACAAACAGCAATCTAATTTTATATTGTATTGACATTCTCTCGTTGTTTTTCATTATTTTGCATGGGGTCTTTTCATTTTCATAATTTGATGACAAGCTAATTGAGCATAACAGTCCCTTACTCTGTGTAGCCAATGGAATGCCATGTGGCCTGCTCCTGGCACATGGCAGGGTACTCAATAAATGTTAGCGTGAAGCTGAATTTATCTGCTGAGATCTCGACTAGTGTTTAAACTAAATAAATGCCAAAATTATCATGAATCATGGAAAGCATTTGCTTGAAGATGAAATGACTTATTAAGTAATTTAGCAAAATTTGTTGACTCTACCTGTGCCAAGACCTACGCTAAACACTGGGAGTAAAAAGAGACCAACCCCATATTTCTGGCATGAGGGAGCCTGTAGTTATACAGAGGGCACAGGGGTATACACATAATTACAGCACAGTGTGGAAAGGGATTGGATATTTGAGAAGGATACGGATACACAGAGTAGAGATAGAATCTCTCAGGCTGGGGTCAGGGAAGGCTTACCAGAGGTGACAATACTTGAATGGAGCCAAGGAAGACCAATGGAATTCGAGCAGACAGAGAGGGGAGAGAAGAACAGACTGGGCAGTGAGAAGGGACCATTCAAGGGCATGAACACTGGCGAGCACTGTGGGCTTTCGGAACACCAGGTGAGGTGCCTTTGAGGGTGTGGCAGGAAGTCAGGCCAGAAAGGTAGGTGGGTGCCAGACTGAATGCCAATCTAAAGAATGCCAGCCCCAGCTTCCAAACTTCAGCCACAGAAATATTTAATCAGTGTCACTGAAACACAAGTGAAACAGACAACAGCCCAGCAGGTCTCGTTGGGAGTAGGGAGAACAGAGACTCACTTGTTCAGCTGCTCCTGGATCCCATGCCCTCACCTCTCAAGCACTTGATGTGATGAGGGAAGGGCTTCAGAGGAAACCCCGAGGATTTTGAGGGGTAATTTGAAAAACACTGCTGTGGTAATTTGGGAAGAAGTGGCTGACTATTAAAAATAAGGGGGAATACGCTCAGGTAGACCAGTGGTTTAGAAAGGTAAGTAGTAGGAGGGCTTTGAACATAGTAGAAGAGAAGAAACACCGTCATAGATGAGAAAGGAATCCAGCCTGGGCTGGCCTGGGACAATGGATAGGAGTGGAAAGGACATGGGAGATTCGAGAACCCATTAGAGCTCTTGATAGGTGGAATCCACATTAATTAGAGACTCGTCCAGGGGACCAACTAGAGAGAGAATCATGGGAAAAAACCCAAAGGCTTTGGGAACCCGTGTCCAGGGCTTGAAGTGGTTGGTGCCACAGACCTAATTATAACAGAGGGAAACTCAGGCAGGACAGAGCTGAAACCATAACCTGTCTTCTGAACTTCCAGGCCTCGTGGGAAAAAATGAGTAGCCACTGATTATCCTGATTTAGAAATTAACTTTATTACACCGCTGGGGTGGAAAAAGGACAGAGCCAAGCGCTGACAGGGCTGGGGCGGAGCTGGTCCGTGCATGCATTGCTGGAGGCACTGTCATTTGGAACAGTGTTTTTGGAATGCGATTTGCATACCATCGAGTGATTAAAATGTTCAAGCCATGTGAACTAGTAATTCTACATGTGGGACTTTGCCCTAAGGAAGTAGTTCAAAAGACGAAATAGCCTGGGCTCATCCATCCAAATGTCAAATAATTAATTAAACAATTAATTAGAAAAAAATACATTGTGCTACGTACATTCCAGGAACTCTGCTAGGCGAATGAATATGTTCTCTGTGTGGCAGTGTTAAAATAGTCAAGCACAGTAAACCAACCTAAATTATTCAAACGCCACACTGGTTTAACACGCTCTGAGACATCCATGTGACAGACTTATGCTTAGTGTGATATAACACAAGCAGGTTATTCAAAATCACCTGCTCGCTGCTGTGGTTAAGAGCACATTCTCTTGCATGTACTGCCTGGACTTGAATTCTGATGGTACCATGCCCTGGTCTCTGACCTTGGCAAGTTCATCAGTGCCTCTAAGGCTCAGTATCTCTAACAATAAGGTGGGCATAACAGTTGATACCACTTCGTAGGATTGCTGTCAAGATTAAACAAGAAAAGATATGCAAAGCGCTGAACACAATTCCTAGCACACTGGATAAAAGTGACTTGTTACTTTAAATACGTAAAAATGTGTGTCAAGAGAAAAAGACTGACAGAGACTGGCCCAGTTTCCAGCCCCAGGAAATATTGTGGGCGACTTGTTTCCTCTATTTTGTTTAGTATCATTTCCCCAAAACCTTTGAGGTCATAGGCAACACAGAAATTCAAGAAATAGGCAAAGCGCTCTGACCTGTCCGTTCATCCAACGGGACTCAAAATAATGGGCAGGTGCTGCTTTTCTCTTCCAGCGGTGTTTGGCCAGCGTTTGGATGAGACCGTGGCCTATGAGCAGAAATTTGGCCCCCACCTGGTGCCCATCCTCGTGGAGAAGTGTGCTGAGTTCATCCTCGAACATGGCCTGAATGAAGAGGGCATCTTCCGGCTGCCTGGGCAGGACAACCTGGTGAAGCAGCTCAGAGATGCTTTTGACGCAGGGGAGAGGCCCTCCTTTGACAGGTACGCTGCCTTCACCTCGCCCTCCCCTCTGCCTTGACTTGCGTAAGAGGACTTTTCTCTTCCAGTTGAGCTATGGGACTCACACAGACACTGCCAAGAGCCCTGGCTTGCAACAGAAAGAACCTTTGTTTTGCTCGTAGTTTAGAATGTGGGAGCCTGGGGCACAGTTAGGAGAGCATGGTGATCCATTACCTGAGAGAGATGTGAGCTCCACCGAGAGCCTGCTGGGCAGACTCAGGAGATGTTTAGGATACAGGGGGAGGGAAGTATGGGGTAGAGGGAAAGATGTGTCCTAGTTCCAGGCCCAGCCTTCAGGGCAGATAAGGAACGTGGGGCTGAGTTGCCTGTACAACAGACTGGGTGTGGTGGAGAACGCACCATGTCCAGATCCAACCAAGGGCTGCGATGGTCTCCCTCAGCTTTCCTGAAGCGACCAGAACCGGCCCTTGTTAGTGTGGGAGAGCACAGTCCTATCCAATTCTGAACTTAGTTCTGAGCCCTTCTGGAGGGAGTACATACTAACAGGTTGGCTGCCTGGTGTTTTCCCATGGATGTTGCCCAGCCCTGTTTGGGGCATATCTGGTGCAGGGACATTTCTCCCCACCATTCCCCTCCCTCCCCACCTCCTTCAGCCTCCCAGCCAAGGTTTTCTTGTCTGCTATGCTCAGCTAGGACAACCACCACCCTACAGTGCACGCGCTCTGCTTATTGTGCAATATTTGCCTTGGTTGCTTGCATGCACTTGTCCTGCTGGCAAGGAAAAGTCATTATTCTTTCCAAATCAGCGGCCCATAAACTAAGATTTAGCAATTAAGGCCTGAGCACTATCCAGTTTCCAAAGGTTGAAATTCTTCACAAGCTCATTGAGGACTGAAGAGCGGGGCTGATCCTGGGGAAGGGTGAATAGCTGGGTGTCATGCTGTGTGGATAGTCTCACTGCTCACCTCTCCCTCTCCTGTCCCTCCAGTTCCCAGTGTTTCCATTCTGCCTCCGAAGCATCTCTAACACCCATCCATTTCCATTCTCACAGCCACTGTCTTAGTTTGGACCACCGTAGGCCTGTCTTTGCTGTCCTTGGCACATAACAGGTTAGTGTAGCAAGGGTGCTATATTTTAATAGGAAAGCGATGGGGTGGAGTTGTTACTTGATTTATACCAGGTTATGGGCATGAAATTTAAGGACCTTTTAGCATCACCATAAATTGATTTTCATTACCAGGCACTCGTTCAATTAAGCTTGCCACCTTTATATTCACTTTTCTTCTTATGTTTTTAATTAGCTTTGAGTTGATCAAAAGATGCAGGTGGGTTGTTGCAAAAGCCATGTGAAGTCAGCCAGGAGGCATAGAGGTGATTTTGGTTGCCAAATACCTGCCCTAGCCTCCTGCGTGTATAAAAGCAGCCTGGGTGGTAGAGTCAGAGTCTTTGATTCTTCTGAAATATTTGGATCTGGAAGGAGGAAAGTTAGCACACATCTCCACTGCCAGAACTGAGGAGTTCCCACAGCCAGAAATAGGAAGGGTCCTTCAGGGTCTTCCCAGGACTGGTTCTTTGGGCCCACATGCGCCTTGTGGGTACTCATCTAGACCCTTACCTTGGTCACATGTGCAGTTTCACTGTGAGTTCCCCAAAATTGCCTCTCTGGATGAAGGAAATCAAAGGAACTCTGTTGGCAGATTCTAGTACAGGTGTGTCAGGCTCTCATTCAAGATAAAAATATGAATTTAAAAATCTCTTTGTCCAGCCTCTACTAGGCTGGCTACTGCCTGATCACAGAGCTAGTACACTTCCAGTACCTATTGACTCTGGGAGAAACGCACAGAGACATTCTGCGTTATCAGATCAGTGCTTCAAGGGAAGGTGGGCAGAGCTATGGGGAGCCCTGGCTCACCTCTGCTGGACCAGGGCTTGAACTCAGAAGCCCCCTGGCTCCTGACTTGCTCTTAGTCTTTGATTTAAAACATTATTTAAGGATGTTCCATTGGGTTGGAGGAACAGCAAATTCAGGAAATATCATGCTAGAAATTTAGACTATAACAATGACATCCGAATCAGCCCTGTCCCAATGGGGCACCAAAAATTTACAGAAATAATTATAATTTTCATTGTATTAAGTGCTAAAAATGAAAGAGAGATGGTACTGTGAGAATTTAGAACAGGGGTTTTTGACATGATCTGGTGGATTTAGGAAGCTCCCCAAGAAAATGACATTTAAGCTGAGACAAAATAAAGAAGCATGAGGAGTTAGCCAGGCGATGCAGCCTTATCTTCCCCTGGTAAAATGAATGGGCAGCTTTCTGTGCATTTCGATGCTCTAGGATGATTTACATAGCTAACTGTGTTCTTTGATGCCAACTTTGAGGTATCTATATTGTATCTGTGGTTTATAACCCCTTTCTCTTCTAATATTGGCTATTCATGTTGTTTTAGTTTCTCCTGACTAAACTGTCTAGTAGTTTTTATTATTGTTTCTCTTCAAAAGACTGTTTTCTTGACATATCCTCCATGCTCTTTTTCTCATTCCAAATTCTTTGTTTTCTACATTCCTTCTGTGGGTGTGTTTTGAGTGCTGGGGGCTGTGCCAGGCCACACACAGTGCACTGGAGAATGGAACCCTGGAGACAGGAGGCTAGATTAGGAGGCTGAGCAGTCCTGCTGCAGGGGCGGGGCGGGGTGGGGGGGTTGGCACATGCAGGGGGAGAGACAAAAAAAATCCTCCTTCTGAAAAGTGGAGTGGAAAGAGGGGAGGGACTTGGAGATATTCATGTGACATTTGGATAGTAGAATTGAGGGGACTTGGGAGACTAATTGGATGTGAGGTGAGAGAGACCCCAATCAAACCGTAGACCCTGGATTCTGATTAAGACCTGGGTCAACATGACATTAGGAGAATGCTACTCCTGCCAGGTGTGCGCTGGTTGATTTTCTGACACTTTCTTGGGAACTTCTTGTGTATTTTGCCAAAAGGGCTTTGCCTGGGGATATTTTTAGGCAATGAATCAGCAGGGAAGTCTCTTCCTGAAACCCCACCCCCTGACTTCCTGAGGGCCGCCATGGAGCATAGACAGCCGTCTGGTCTGTGCAGGCGGAGGTACAGAGTTCACGGGCTGCAAAGGGGTTGCCTCCAACCGCTGGCTGTCAGAAACAAGTGTTCAAAAATGTGCACACAGCGCCAAGACAGAGCTTTCTAGTCAAGTCCTGGCATTCTCACTTCTGCTGCCTCTAAGGCCTCCCTTCTCCTCCTCCTGTCCAATCCACCCCTCCTGTCTCTCCCTAGGAGGTACTCCACCCAGCAGATTCTATATTCCCAATTGCTGACCAAAGGAGACACTCAGATTATCTGAACCTCTTCCCACATCACAGCTTTCTAAATACTATCAGGACTATCTCTTAAGAACATCAGTTTTTCTTGATATGAAATAAATCAATATTTCTTTACTAATGATCTTCCAGTATATGGTAGATTCAGATTTATTTTCTCTATGGAATAAATGCAACAGCTCTATAAACCAGGAGTCAGCAGACGTTTTAAAAGGGCCACATATGAAATATTTATGTGCTGTGGGCTAGATGGTCTCTGTGGCAACTACTCAACTCTGCTCTTATCTCAACTTGGCCAAAGACTATACAAAAATGAATGAGCATAGTGTGTTCCTATAGCACTTTATTTATGGGAGCTGAAATTCAAAATTTATGTCATTTTCACATGCCATGAAATGTTCTTGAGTTATTTCTCCAACCATTAAAAAATGTAAAATCCATTCTTAGCTAGCTGGCTGTACAAATATAGGCAGTGGGCCAGATTTGGCCCTGGGATCATGGTGTATCAACTCCTGCTGTAAACCAGAGAAGCTGAGCTGAAGAGCCCGTGTCTCTTTCCGCTAATCAGGCGATCGAATGAATGTTGTCTCAGTTCCTGCCGCAGGTCTCCTCCCTCCGCCTCCAGGCTGATCCACATGCTGCCGGCCCCATGCTGTAACTCCTGGTCACTCTACAGATCTTGACGAAAGAGTCCCTTGTAGCTCCCCAACTCTGCATTAAGTGTCCCTTTCCACATTTCCATATGATCCCAGGTCCAGGACTTCCCTTGTCATGGTACTAACCACACAATATTGTAATGACTTGATAACATTTAAGTTTGCACACCTCTGAGGTTCAGTGAAGTGAGGTGTCCTGTGTGTCCCTTGGGTTCACTGCTGAAAGCCTAGTGCCTGACATAGTATCTTGCACCGAATAGTTTCTTTCAAAGCTTGTTGATTGAATAAATGATGGCATAAATATATGAATGAATCTCAGAATTATTTTAAGACTCTGAGGGATCAAATAGATCAATGGACCATGGATATAAAGCAGTTATCACATAAAAAATGAGACACTAAGTACAGAATGCTAAATTGTGAGGTGCTAAGGGACTTGGAGGAAGAAGAAAGCAATGAAGATTAAACTCTTGAAGGTTTAATGAAAAAATAGACCTTGAACTTGCCTTTGATGCAGTAAGGAAAAGGTGTTGGGGGGATTATTCCATAAAAGGAATTAGCAAAAATGTTTTGGTCAATATACCTTTATCAGACTCTACTTCTCTGCAAAGCTTCCCTGCGGAACCTGGGTTCTATTCAGTGAATCACCACGGGGGAGCTGAGGAGACTTCTGGAGTTTTGCTTTCAAAGGGTGTTGCTTATTTTCTTTCAGAGATACAGATGTGCACACGGTGGCCTCCCTATTAAAGCTCTACCTCCGAGACCTCCCAGAGCCTGTGGTTCCCTGGAGCCAGTATGAGGGATTCCTGCTCTGTGGGCAACTCATGAATGCAGATGAGGCAAAGGTTGGTATCTCATTAGAGTTAGGTGTCCTGCTTGGAAAGAAGATGATGGCTACTGAACACTATTCTGGTAGGCAGGGAACAGTGTGTCAGGAGGTCCATACCTGTTGGTGAGATACTTTGTCCAACAGGAACTTCCCTGTAAACCAAAGGCAAATGAAGCCCATCATGGTGACAGCCTTCATGGGAGGTAACAATCCAATAAAGAATTGGCCCCTAATCAAATACCCCAAAGTCACTTTAAAGTTAGTAAGAGAGGGGGGAGGCATTTGATAAGGGTTTCAAGCAATATGGCCTTGTTGAGACCCACTGAGACACGAGGTCAAGCTGCCCAACTTGGAGAGCAGGTGAGAGGTCTGACTGTACTAGCGCCATGATGACCACAAGTGTCAGACATGGGCATACAAAGAATGCACGTGCCAGAGAGAGTAAGGACAGGGAGCTTTTCTTGTTCCTTTCAGCTTCAGCTGCCTGTGCGGTCTGTGGCTCCCTGAGATAATTCCTCTTCTCAGAGTTTTGTGTGTGTCTTTCAATAACTTTTTATTTTGAAATAACTGTAAATTCACAAAATGTTGCAAAAAACAGTATAGAGAGGCTCATTGTTTTCTTGTAGTGTTACTTTTTTATTTGTTCTTCTTCCAAGAACCTGAGGCAAGGACTATCAACAACTCATACCCACAGTAATTGCTTAATGAACACTTGAGATGTAACACTCCAATAGCACTGCCAAAGTGTTGCTTCTACGCAGACACCAATTATGTTCCAAGGTCTCATTGCTGGCAAGTGAGCAGGCTCATTTACTGGTATTAAAAATGTCTTTCCAGGCTCAGCAGGAGTTGATGAAGCAGCTCTCCACCCTTCCTCGAGACAACTACAGCCTCTTGAGCTACATCTGCAGGTAGGAGTCCCCCAGTATCAGCTACACAGTTTCTAGTCAAGGGGGTGAGGGGTGAAGGGGGCCTCATATATGGTGATGCAAGATGATCTGACTTTGGGTGATAGGTACACAGTGCAATATGCAGATCTTGTATCATAGAAATCCACACCTGAAACTTATATGATCCTATTAACCAATGTTACACCAATAAATTTAATAATAAGAATATAACTAAGCTCCTGGATAGAGAAGGAAAGAGTGTCTCTGTGAACTCAGAGACTCTAGTTCAGATCTTTGGAAGGTCAACTCTATTTACATAGCTCCGAGGTAGTTTCCTGTGTCCACAAGATAATTTAAAGGACCCTCTGAAAGTTTGATCGGCATACAAAATGTACATGCTTCCTCCTTAGGCTTTCCTCAGCACTGCTCAGAGTCCTAGGGCATACAATAGAACCGAAATCTTTATAATGTTTCTAGAATTATCTCCCATCATCCTGACTTAGTGCCCCAGAGGCATACACTCCAGTTCCCCTTTCTGAGGACTTGCTATGTGTCATCTCTGTGGCAGCATGTAGCATGTGCATTGACCCAGACCTGCTGAGTTGGGAGCCTGGATCTCCATGCCAGACAGAGCTGAAATTTATCTTAATTTTAAAAAATCATTTGTTATAGTTTCCAGATAATAAAAAGTGATACATGCTTGATTTGGAAACCAGGAAAATGCAACATACTGTAAAGAAGAAATAAAAATTACCCACAATCTCCTTACCCAGTAAAAATCACTATTAAGACCTGAGTGTTTTTCCTTCTGGATGTTTTGTCTCTATGATTGATTTTTACACTCATCAATATAAATTTACTGGAACAATTTTTATACCAAATTGGAATTACATATATACATGTAATTACATAAAATTACATATATATATTTGTACCCTGCTTTCTTTTTTGGCTTAATGTTCCATTGTGAACACTTTCTTATGTCATACAATAGGATTATAAATAACATCATAATATTCCATAAGCTTTTCTCATTTGGACAGACCAGCATTTATTTGATATTTTCTCTGTGTTTCAAATTTTATGTTGTTCCAGCCTATCCATTTAAAAATGGTTTCTGGAAAAAGTAGAAATTCCTTTGTTGGCTGTTTAGTTTTTCTTTAATTGTGAATCAGAAGTGCATGCCTCAATTGGGTAGAATTATAGTAAAAATTAATTGTTAATTATTGAGCACCTGCTGAGAATTTGAGATACTTGGTGCTATAATTGGAGGATGAGAGTGAGGAGGCACTGGGATTCCCATCTCTGATATTTTCCTCTCTGGAGACTTGGGTGTGATGGGTGCTGAGAGCCTGGGGGATAAGCTTATAAAGGCAGGACAAGGGGCAATCAAATGCCCATTTTGGTCCTTCTAGTCTCCTCTTAGCTCCCTGAAACTGGATCCTGCCTTCTGCCAATGTAACTCCCCTCCCTGCTCCCAGACCAAGGCCACCACCTCAGCTGGCCAGGCCCCTCCTGGTTTCTATTCTTCCTTGATCTTGAATCTTTGGGGGTGAAGCTAAACTCTCCTGGGAAGAGCAGGCTGATCCCACTCCTGAGATCAGAAGGAGAATCGGGATGCATCTCTGAGATTTCGTTGGTACCCAGAAGTGCTTTCTTCTGGTAAATTTCTATTTCTTACTCTGGGATTGCCTGTCTGTTCACAGGTTCCTACATGAAATCCAGCTGAACTGTGCTGTGAACAAGATGAGCGTGGATAACCTGGCTACTGTGATTGGTGTGAATCTTATCAGGTCAAAGGTAGAAGACCCTGCTGTGATTATGAGGGGTAAGGATGGTCCTGTGGTAAGACAGATGCAGAGGAACTAACGACAGTTACGACACTAGCCCTTATGTCTGGGCACTGATCTGCAATTTGCCATGAATTTTCAGCTGATTATTTTGTCTGAATTGTAAAATAGCCCTATGAAGTAGGCAGGGCAGGAATTATGTCCATTCTCCAGATCACAGCAGTGGTTAAAGATTTACCTAAAGGTCACACAGTACATACAATAGACTGGCACAAAAACAGTTAGCTAATGTTTCTTAATCTTTTATTATGTTTAAATACCCTTAGCCAGAGAGAGTAAACAAGTTTCATTTTATAAGCCAAGTCACAAAAAGAGTACTTGTAAAGCTGTGTTGAAAGGCTTCTGAGGCTGTGTCTGGGATCAGTGAGCAAAAGTCCTGCCGTAGAGTACTGATATCTGCCATAGATTTGGGGAGGCAATATGCCTGGCACATATTCACTGTGTGTGCAATAAAAATTGCATGTCACATTGAAGACCACATTAGGAGAGACAGATGTCTTAATTTTCTCTGCTGTTAGATTGCTAATTTCCTGATTAAAGACTGAGCCAGTGGGGTGTAAACTGAAAATAACCACCTTTCACTCCAATCCACGTGTTTGTTCTAGCTCATCCCTTTCACCACAGTGTCCTACCCCAGGCAATTAAGAAGAGTCCTATGAGGAGCCAAATGAGGTCCTTTGGGGCGCTGTGGTTTTAGAGACACTTTTGGAGACATCCCATAGGTATAGAGACCTTTGAGGACTACACCATGGTCCAGCACCACAAATCTCTTCTTCTTTCAGGGACTCCTCAAATCCAAAGAGTGATGACCATGATGATCAGAGACCATGAGGTCCTCTTCCCCAAGTCCAAGGATGTACCCCTGTCACCCCCGGCTCCCAAAAATGACCCCAAGAAACCTCCAGTGGCTCGAAGCTCTGTGGGCTGGGATGCCTCTGAGGACGTCCCAATTTCTAGGACAGACAGCTTCAGTAACACGGTAAGGTGCAGAGAGCCTTCGGCCTTCCATTAGACTCATCCTTTAATCCAGGTCATTCCATGTAAGAGCTGCTGTGGGTGGCAATTTGGGGGAGTTTTTGATGATGCTGTGGCTATGGGTACAGCTGGTACAGACTCATTGGAATGCATTTATTTATTTATTTATTTATTTATTTTTATTGTCTAAAGTTTTACATATGTCTCCTTTCCCCCCAATTGACACCCTCCCCCCACCTCCAGCCATTCCCATCCCGGGCATCTTGAAAGCTTGGCCTCTTTCAAAGTCTAGTCTCTGCTTGCATCCTGGGGGTGAGATTAGTGATGTGTGTGCCAATGACTGAGCAATGGAACTCTTCACTGAAGCACACTCTGGAGGGATACTCTTTGAAACACAGTGCAGAGCAGTTCAGTGGGAAAAGAGATATACCACCTTGTGAATGTTTGAGTGAGGGTTATTGAAAATTCTGGGTCAAAGTCCAGAGAGAACTGGTTTCCTGCTAACCCATGAAACGTGATTTCTTTCTCAGAGCATGTGATGTGTTCGTGTAATATTTCCCATGCTCTGATAAACTGTCTCAGCAATGTCAACCCCCTCATTTGTACTGAGGGCTTGGGGCTCACGTTCCCAATGTCAGAAAACTCTGCAGACTCTGAAACTTAGGTTGTTTGAGGGCAACAACTTACAAAGGTCAAATATGTTTTATATATTTATAAAACAAGTTTTTTATAAAAGAACATGTGAACTTTATATAGCAGCCTGATTCATTATGTGTGACCAAGGAATGAACTGCAAATTTCGGGTTGACCTGGTAATGTAAGTTGCCTATAGTACTTTTAATCTTGAGGATGAATAAGAAAGGATGTGGGGGAAACATAGGCAGTGGTTGGTGGTGATGTTTCTTAGGTAAAGTCTGGACACAATGCATCTTACTAACACTCAACAATTAAATTAATATTTAGAAATGCTCATACCTTGTATAGTGGCATCATCCTAGAAGTGCTTCAGATTAGCCATTGTTATGCTCATTTGACAGGTTTCTTCTTTAATGGTAACAGTGTGGGCAGTTCTGGGCAGGCACTTTGCTGGGAAATGTAAACAGATCAGCTCTGGACTCCTCACTGTAAATCTATTGGGTAGAATTTATCATGCACATTTTATGTCTCAGGATCTCAGTCTCAGGGAGGTCGACCAGATGGCCCAAGGTGGCAGCACTAGAATGTTACAGAATAAGATTTTGATCTAGTTCTCACCTCAAAACCCAGGTGCTTCTGACCCCAGACGGGGTTGCTGAAGCAGTTGATTAGCAGAAGCGTTAGAAGAAGAGTTTCAGCCCTTATGTTCAGATTTTACGTTTATGACTCATTCTTTTTTTTGGTCTTTCTCTTTGTTTTCCTTTTTAATTTAACTGAAAAAAAGTAAAAAGGAAGAAAAAGAGCTACATTGAGAAGTCCTGATCCCTCCTCTACCTTCACCCACTCCATCCTTCCCTGCCTTTTTAGTTTCTTATTTATCTTTCCAGTGTTCCTTTATGCAAATATAAGCAGATATGAATGTAAATTGTTATTTATCTCCCTTTTACACAAAATATAACAATCTCTTTTGAGTTCTCTCTCTCTCTCCACACACACACACACACACACACACACACACACACACACACACACCACACACACACTCCACTCTGTATCTTGAATTTTTCCACTTAACAATATATACTGGAGACCTTTTCATGTTAATACATAGACAGCTACCTCATATGACCTTATGTTTTTGCAGGTGTATAGTGTTCCACTCTTGTACCATAATCTACTTAACCAGCCCCTATGGATAAAAAGGTGGTTTTCATACTACAAATAAGGCTGCAATGAATAACCTTGACTAGGCTTCATTTTGTATGCAGGCAGATGTATTTCTGGGCTAAATTCCCAGAACTGGGATTGCTGACTCAGAAGGTACATAGATTTGTAATGTGTAATTTTCATTAAAATTATCAAATGAAGTTTGTGCAATTTTGTACTTCCACCAGTGATGTATAAAATAATCTGTTTCCCTACAGTTTCACCAGCAGAGGTGTACTGTCAGATTTGGGGTTCTTTTATGGTGGGGGTCCTTTTGATAGGTGAGAACTGATTTGTCAGTAATTTTAATTTGAGGTTTCCTATTATAAGAGAGTCCAAATATCTTTTCTTATATGTAAAGGCCCGCTGCATTTTCCTCTGTGAGCTCTTTATCTTGTCCTTTTCCCATTAGTTATTGGTTTTTTTTCCTTTCCATTGGTTATTGGTCTTTTTCTTCTCAATTTTTATGAACCTTATATATTAGGGAGAGTGATATGCCTTGCAGATATTTTTGCCATTTTGTCATTTCTTATGTGATTTAGCATGTGGTGATTTCTTTGTTTTAATTTTGTTCTTTTAAGTTTGGGGGCTCATGCCATGTAGGTTGAATTTATCAAATGTTTCTTTTATGGCTTCTGGATTTTGAGTCCTAGTTAGAAAAGCCTCCCCATCCTAAAGTTATAAAAGAATCCTGGCTTAGGACTCTTTTACCTTAAACATATAATGCTTTTAATCAGGGCTTCACCTTTAAAATATGAGTTCCTTCAAGTACAACGTCCTTTCAGAAAAAAAATGCCAGTCAGATAATCAACTAATGTGACCAATGAATAGATGGTCTTCTAATGACGAGTTTCATAGGTGTGCTGCCCAGAAATGCTTTCTTTCAAGCCTCTATTTTTTTTTTCCTTGGGAACATGACACGTGGGAAAAACCCATGTAACTTTCATGGCCATTTTTTTTCTAGGCCAGCGACTCAGAAGCAACCAGCCCCACTGAACAACAGCCAAGTGACATGTTTCCGGAACACAGCAGCAAAACTCCCAGGGAAAAGCCAGGAGATTGGAAGCTGCAATCACGAAAAAGGACTCAGACCCTCCCTAATCGAAAATGTTTCTTAACAGCAGCTTTTCAAGGTGCCAACAGCAGCAAAGTGGAGATCTTTAAAAATGAGTTCTGGTCCTCGTCTTCAGAGGCGAAGGCCGGGGAGGGGCATAGGAGAACACTGTCTCAAGGTGTGCAGAACTTTTCTGATGCCCAGAGGACTTCCACCTACGATAACATCCCTACCCTGCCAGGGTCCCCTGAGAATGAAGCAGGTGCACTCGCTTCCCATGCCTGCGACTCCAAGAGAGATAGTCTTTCGAGCCCAAACTCTGAAACCGGGCCTGGGACAAAGAACTCTGGAGAAGAGGGACTGGAGTCTTTGCAAAAGACGGTCCAGGAGCTGCAAAAGGAAATAGAAACACAGAAACAAGACTATGAGGAACAGATTAAAAGGTAAGTCACATACAGAGGGGAGCCACTCAGCTTCCATCGTAAGAAGCAATAGGGATTGTTCTCATCTGCCAAAGAAGTGACATTACGAACCTTCAGTTTGGAGAATACAGTAATTCTAGCAGTTAGGCCTGATAAGAAAAAAGGGTAAAGGGAGTGATGAGTGACTAAGCTAGTGAAAACTCAGCTTCAAATTAAATTCATGAAAAATGTAGCTTAATCAATTTTCTAAATAGCAATTCTTTAAGGTTCAACATGCTTAGTAAATTAAGATAAACTTAAAACTTTTTTCACATTAGTGTGATTTATTCATTCTGAGAATATTGATTGAGCACCTATTGTGCTCCAGGTGACATCCCAGCTATTGGGGAATAGCACTGAACAAAACAGACAAAAGTCCCTGTGCTAATAGAGCTTTCCTTCTAGTGAGAACAGACAGACAATACAAATAAGTAATGAAAATATATGCTATGCCCAATGGTAGAAAATGCCATGGAGAGAAATAAATCAGGGCAGGAGGTTGGGGGATTCCAGAAGGGGGCTCCAATAGGGTTGTCAAGAAGGCCTCACTGAGAAGATGGCATTGAAGCAAAGGCTTGGAGGAGAAGAGGGAGCAAGTCAGGTCTACCTATGAGAGAAGAGCAGGCCAGGCAGAGAGACCAAAGGTGCAGAGGCAGAGGAAGGAAGCAGGTCTAGGTGTTCATGCACCAGACCAGTGGTGGGCTAGAGCAGGAGGAAGTCACTGAGAGGAGAGAGGGTAGGGAAGTGGAGGCCAGAGCACAAATCAGTAGTTGGTAGAACTAAAAGGCTGGTGTGACGCCTTGGCAGTGACCAAAGCATCCTGGAGAAGACTCCCACTGTACTCTAACATGGATGCCACTGACAGGGTAGGGAAAGAACTGTCTGCCATGGAGGCAGCCACTCCTCCTGAATGGAAAAGTCTTCTGAATCCACCATCACGGGCCTCCCATCCTTGGTGGAGGGAGAAGAAACAGTCCGGAGTGTCTAAGCTTCATGCTTCAGACACATCTGTCCATGTAATCCTTACAGCAATCTTTTGAAATAGGTAATATCCCCACTTTACAGAATAAGTGGGGGGTCAGGAAGGACAAAAAGATTCCTGAAGGTCACACAACTAATTATTGGTGGGGCTGGGATTTGCACCTGCTTCAACCAGCTCCCAAGCCCATTCAGATCTTACCTCTCCACTAAAATCACTGGTCAGGATGTAGCATAATGTCTCATTTGAAATGTCTCCCGAAGCAAGAGGTAGATGGAGAATTTGAAGAAGAAAACGAGCTTTGTAATGGGAGGACCAGAAGGAATGAGACTGATTTAATTTTAAGAAGCAATAGGAAGTGGTAGACAAGAGGCATTATATGCAGAACGGGGCAAAGCCCTTGAAGACAGAAGTCAGGCATGGGCTCAGATGGGAACTTGTCTCCATGTAAAATGATTAGGCATTTGGGGGAGCAGGGAGGCAGTACCTCTCAGAATGAAACTCTGAAGCAATTTTCCAATCACACAATCTTCCCACAAGCCTGAAATCCCCTCTTTTGGCTGAGAAATGGCATATGTATTCTCATTCCTGCGAGTTAATTCAGCACAGCCAGGCAGGGGGCCACCTGGGACTAGATTAGGATTTTTGCCAGTAATAGTGAAAAGCCCCTGAATTCAGGAATCCAACAGATTCTTCACCTGGAGCAGGATTCAGAAGTGAGGGTGGCACTGCCAAGACTGCTGCTCCAAAGGGAAGTTCCCTGTACTTCTCCAAATCTTGGTTCCTAGGAGGCCTTACTAAGGGAAGGCGCTGGTCCATACTCACCATTGAAGCAGGATGAGAAGGCTCTTAAGCGTACAAAGGTGTTGGGAATGGAATCTGTGGAACATGGATGGGGCTTCAGGTGTCAATCAATATTTCTATTGAGCAGGACTAATGCGAGGTGCTGGGAGGCGGTATTGAAATAAGTATAATTAGATGTAGTCCCTTCTTTTAAAGACTATTATTGGGTGAAAGACATCAAACATAAAATGACATGAACAACAAATACAAGAGATGTCACAAGATGGTGTTAAATGACAAAACAGGCTCAGACATGCTGTGGGAATTCAGTTTCCTAGGAAATACTCACGTGGGGGTTGGGATGTAAACAAGTGGTACAGGTTGGGTATGGGTCTTGTGATGTGGAAAGGCAAATGGATAGAGGAGGGTGTGAGCAAGGGTGAAGGGGGAGTCTAGAGGTAATACTCAATTCTTTCATTCATTTCTTTCCTTCCTTGTAGCCTTGAGAAGGAAAATTATGACGTCTGGGCTAAGGTGGTGAGGCTCAATGAAGAACTGGAGAAGGAAAAGAAGAAGTCTGCAGCCTTGGAAATCAGCCTCCGCAACATGGAGCGCTCCCGGGAGGATGTTGAGAGGAGGAACAAAACCTTGGAAGAAGAAGTCAAGGAATTTGTCAAATCGATGAAGGAGCCCAAGGCTGATGCATGAGAATCCCAGGAGTACAGGGGAAGCAGCCCACAGAGGCCCAACACTGCTCCCTTTTTCCTTGCTATGTGACAGCTGGGAAGCAAAATTACTCCCTAAGAAGAGAGGACATTTGGGAGGAAAACATCACATTTCCCAGTAAATAAATCAGTGGAATTTGCAGGAAGATAAGGGTGAGCAGGGACAAAGGTGGACATCCGTTACCGCCGGAGGCTGTGTTCAAAAGGATTGTATTATTCCACTGTCGTCTCAGGCTGAGTGACTTGGAACTTTCTCTGGCTGGATGGCTATGTCCGATGGAGACATTTGAGCCAGGTCACATCTCAGGACCCAGGGAACAGGCTGTCCCCAATTGAAGCTGGACTGAGGCTTAGTTCTTTGTTGTCTAGGTGTGGAACAACTCACCTAGTCACATGGCCACGGGGCATCTCTGAGACAGAAAGGCTGAAATTGACCTTCAGCTTCTGAGTGCTCACCATGGTTTTGAGGGGCTGCCCTTACTAAAGCCAGAGCCCCATTCTAACACTTCCCAATGATGCTCCATCTCCAGGAGCTGGAAGCTCAAAATTATTAGTAGACTAAGAGAAAATGAGCAATAAACTGTATTTATGAAAGCAACATACATGAGAAAATTATATTCAAATAAAGTAACACAATAAATAAATAAAAGCAGGGCTGTTGATTCTTACACCTTCGTGAGAGTTAGTAAAAGGCCCTCTTCCCTGGGGCAGAGGCACCCCTCCACGGGCATACGGCTTGGTGAGTGGGGCACAGACTAGATTCTGGTCCTTATTTGCCTTTCAGTGGCCATAATTGCACAGGGTGGAACCACTCTGATGTGACTTCCTTTGAGGATGGTTGGGAGTTTAGGTAGTGACAGTCATATTAATAATATTTTTTTCTGTTTCACCAAAATACAAGTGATTTCACCCTTTAAAAAAGGGACAGGAGGCCCTAGATCTTTCTAGACAGCTGATTATTTCTTTAAGCCAACCTGGCAGAGACCTCTGAGGTCCCAGGCCTTGCCAGGTAGGATGGAGGAGTCTTTAATGGTTTTCTAGCGAGGTGGCCTCCAAGCTATTTTGACCATGTTACCCCATTAGTAGAAAACATTTGAGCATTCACCACTCCGATATAGAAATATTTATTTACTTATAAATTATATACATGTCACTATGTCATCTACACTAATAAAAGAGAAACATGGTAATTGGCATATGACCGCTACCCTTTTCATTGGCTAATCAGTGAGTATATGCAAATTAACTGTCAGCCAAGATGGCGGCCGGCAGCCAGGCACTGAAGCGAGCAGGGAGGCTTGCTTGCTGC
>NW_005359516.1:3713897-3716912 GCF_000412655.1 Myotis brandtii | reverse complement strand
GGTGGCCCAACCCCCCAATCGGCCCTACCCTGAGCGTGAGTGAGGGTGGCATCGCAACCTCCCGATCCGCCCTGCTCTGTGCATGACGGGGCGGCGCCCCAACTCCCCAATCGGCCCTGCTCTGAGCCTGACCAGGGGCTGCACTTAGGGATTGGGCCTGCCCTCTGCCACCCGGGAGCAGGCCTAAGCCAGCAGGTCGTTATCTGCCGAGGGGTCCCAGACTGAGAGAGGGCACAGGCCGGGCTGGGGGACCCCCCTCCCCGCACCCCCCGAGTGCACAAATTTTTGTGCACCGGGCCTCTAGTATATATTATAAAACATGAACAGAAATTGGGTAATCAGATAAAAATAAATATAAGTAGATGTTCTCAAATATGCTTTCAGCTCTGGAGACCATTGGCTTGATTTTCCTGCAGGTATTATCTGCACTAGCTTCATATGTCATCCCATTGCTCCCATAAATTCACTTGACTCTTGAAGCTTCGTGGCTTAATCAGTGACTTGAAACCTATGGTTACCACAGTGACAGTTCAGCATCTGTGTCTCCTCCATTTTTTATTTTCTCCCTCTGTTTTCTTACTTTTTCTCCTCCTCTCTTTGTTCTTCACCCTGGTTGGTTTCTCCCTGCCTGTGGCCATGACCTATTATTCACAAGAGAGAAAGGGGTAGGGGGACAGTGTTTCTCCATCCTGTTACTCAGGCCCTGCTCCACCCACCCCAGCCCCCTGAGGACCAGATTGATGGAGGGTGAGGACAACACCTAGGGCATGCTCTCAGAGCCTGCTTGCAGAAGGTTGGGAGGTGGAGACATGATTTAGAACATATTAAAGCAATAAAACATTTGGTTTCCTGGGGTTTATAGTTTTTAAATTACAGAGTAGCAAACATGGAAATACTCACTGAACACCTAATTTACATTGATGAGTGTGTGCAGTTCTGCCAGACGTATGTTCCCTCCCATGTTCACCCATGGGTTCCTCTCACTAATTCTTTCGGTGCTAAAACCGTGAATAAGGAAGTAGCTGGCAGCACAGTTCCAAAGGGAACAAACATTTGTGTGAAGGTGCAAAGAGGAAGGCCTGGAATCTGTTGTTTGGAGGTCCATGTTACAGGGCCACACTGGGTCTTGGAGTGAGAGCTTGGGCTGAGCGGAAGGGCCACGTTTGAATCCAAACTCCCTCTTGCTCTCGAGATGCCTCTGGTCCTACCCCGTCCACCAACACAATGAGACAACAGAACTGCCATTCCAGCTTCAGAAGCTGGAGTGTCACTTCCTCTTCATGATAAGAGGAAACTCAGCTTGTTTAGGCTGCCACAACTTGGTCCTGTGCCAACTCCCATAAAAGGGGAGCACAAGGAAGAGTTTTCCAAGGACTCTAGGATCTCATGAGTCCAAGGAAAGGCAAGGAAAGATCTGGGGTCAGGTGCTACTGTCTTCAATGCCCTGAAAGGGTGCACATAAGATGCACGACAAGGTGGCTACACCTGGACCAAGGTGCTAGTTTCTAGAAAACAGAACTCAGAGACTGACCTATGTCATCGGTGCTCTGTTGGACTCTGGGGCTCCCATCTTCACTTTCAAAGCCCTTCGATGAGCAATATCTACTCAATCTGCCTGTTTCCAGCCACCTACCACCCCCTTCACCTTACCACCTCTTCTATCTGCACAGAGACCTAGAGCCTAAAGCGATCTTCAATCACGTTTTAAAACCCCTTGCCTTTTTCCTAGCTAAATTCTTAATTTTCCTCACAACCTCAAGCATGCGTGTGCACTGGAGAGGACACATTGCATTAGGGCATTGGCTGGGATGACTCCTGCCTTGGTCTGTTCAGGATGCTTTAACAAAATACCACAGACGGGGTGGTATTTACTTGTCACAGTTCTGGAGCCTGGATGTCTAAAATCAGGGCCAGATGAGAGCTCCTTCCAAGTTGCAGACTTTTCCTTGTATCTTCACATGGTGAGGGGGCTGGGGATCTCTGTGGGGATCTCTTTTATAAGTCACTAATCCGGTTCATGAGGGCTCCACCCTTATGATTTATGTACCGTGAAAAGGCCCCACCTCTTCATATCACCATCTTTTGGGGCTTGGAATTCTATATTTGAATTTTGTAGTGGGAGCAAATACTCAGACCATAGCAATTACCTCCTAATGAATTTTGGTCAGACTCAGGCCTGGAGAGATCCAGTGTGAAATCACTAGTAGATAGCCTGCTGCAGAGGATGTAAGCAATAAGCATTTTTGTTGTTGTTGTTTTGACCAATTCCTTAAGCCCTGCTCAGAGGCCCACCCCTCAGAAAAGCATGAAGCAGGAGACTCGGAGGAAGCCTCAGGCCACCAAGCTGGGGGGACAGCGAGGAGTATCAGGGCACAGCAGCCGTTGGCTGGGCTCCGACTCAAAACAGGAAGATGTGCATGCACTGTCGTCATGTAAACTTCCACATTCCACCACTTCCTCTGCAGATGCCATCAGTGGTCAGGCCATGTGCTGGCTGGGAGCAGAGAGATCACTCAGAGGCTGCCCTGTAATTCAAACGGGCTGCCTTCACAAGACTCTCACGAAAGCCTTCATCCTGCCAGAGAAGACTGGGTGGAGGGAAGTTCAAGGATGAAGATCCAGCTGCCTCTCATTCGAGGGGCCAAGGCTGGTGCGTGGCCAGCATCAGAGAGAGCTGCTGAGTGACTTCAGGCAAGGAATGCGCAGAGAATACCAACACGAATGGGCAATGTCAACATCTCTTTTCTCTGAGGCTTGAAAACTATCTTAGAATAACAGCACTGGAAGACACCCTTACACTTATCTAATCTAACCTGCTCATTTAATGGCTAGGAAAACTGAGGCCCAGAGGCCTCCCTTCTGGCTTCACTTTGGTGCTCACACAGCTATCAGGTAGAAAATTAAGTTTGGATAATTTTTTTAAATATATTTTATTGATTTTTTACAGAGAGGAGGGGAGAGAGATAGAGAGTTAGAAACATCGATGAGAGAGAAACATTGATCAGCCTCCTGCAC
>NW_005359516.1:3691047-3713800 GCF_000412655.1 Myotis brandtii | reverse complement strand
TGCACATCTCCTACTGGGGATGTGCCTGCAACCAAGGTACATGCCCTTGACCGGAATCGAACCTGGGACCTTTCAGTTCGCAGGCCGACGCTCTATCCACTGAGCCAAACCGGTTTCGGCAAGTTTGGATAATTTTTGAGAGCTCCTTTAACCCACCCTTCAGTGATTCTCGTGATTCTTGGCTTTTATCTAAGTGACTATTCCCCCTGATCATGATTTGAAACCCGCTGAACATCAGTTGCCAAGTGCTTCCAGAGTGTAGAGTGAGCTCATCTCTTGGTCACAACCAAGATCCACCTTATGTGATGTCATTCTCACCTACTTTGCATTACTGATGCTCTTCTAAGATGGTTTTCAGTCTTGGCTGCACAATGGAATCCCCTTCAGGAACTTCTAGAAGAAATCTGATGCTCAGATCCCACCTCATGTTGATTGAATAAGAATCTTGGAGCAGAGAGTGGAGCCCATGATTTTTTTTTCTTAAAAAACTTCCCTGTTAATTTTAATATGTAGACAGTGTTATTAAACATGGTTTTACCAGTAAAACTGCTGCATTTGGCTCAAGTCAAGACTAATGATAATAATAAATCTACCTGCTCCCATTTTACATGTCCAATCAACACAACTAAACTCTTATCTGCCCTACTTGCTGGCTTATCATGTATTTACTCATTTAGGATAAGAGATGCTTAAGAGAGAGAAAGTAGATTTATGTTATATACCCATTTTGCAAATGGGGAAAACTGAACCTGACAATGTTACCCAGAAATCTTAATAGAACAGTAACTTACTCATGAACAAATCCATGGAATTTGAGAGCCACTGGAGTGGCTCACAGAACTCAGGCAACCCGTTTATTCACTAAATTACCATTTGTTATAAAACTAGAGGCCCTGTGCATGAAAATTCATGCACTGGAGGGGATGTCCCTCAGCCCCGCCTGCCTCCTTTCACAGTCTGGGAGCCCTCAGGGGCGGGAGGTGACCCAGCGATCAGGGGAAGGCAATGCCCCATCACACCTCTGCTGCTGCCACTGCCGGCAGCGCAAGCCTCAGCCAGCCCTGGTTACCTGAGCCTCGGGCGGCCCTGGGTGGCTAGGCAGCCACCATCTGAGGCTTGTCTGCACCTCGGGCCGGCCCTGGGTGGCTGGGCAGTCACCATCCGAGGCTTGCCTGTGCCTCGGGCTGGCCCGAGGCTGAGGGGACTGGGGGACTCCGGAGGCAGGCGCACGTCTGCCACCCCAGCAGGGCTGAGGGGACTGGGCGCCACCATCTTGTGGCTGTGGGTGCCACCATCTTTGAGGTCATGGCAGTCAATTAGCATATTCTCTCCTTATTGGCTGTGGGCACCGCCATCTTTGTGACGGCATGAGGGTCAACTAGCATATTCCCTCTTTATTAGATAGGATAATGTAACTCAGGAAAGCCAGATGGAAGAGATGTATGGGGCAAGATATGGGGAAAGGGATTTGGAGCTTCTATGCTCTCCCGCATCTCCGCATATTCACCAACCCCCAAACTCTCTGAATCCCATCTTTTTGGGTTTTTATGGAGGCTTCATTATATAGGTATGCTGGATTAAATCACTGGCCATTGATTATTGAACTCAACCATCAGTCCCTCTCCCTTCCCTAGTAAATGATAAGGCCAAGGGTATAGACCAGTGGTCGGCAAACTCGTTAGTCAACAGAGCCAAATATCAACAGTACTTCTTCAAAATAGACTCGTCCAGGCCGAAAACTGACTTCTGCGCATGGGCCACGAAGTTTCAATCGCACTGTACATGCACTCGCACATGGTATTTTGTGAAAGAGCCACACTCAAGGGGCCAAAGAGCCGCATGTGGCTCGCGAGCCGCAGTTTGCCGACCACGGGTATAGACCACTGAATTGGCCGTAGTGATTTCTGTCTATCTTCTTTTCCTGACATTCCCATTTAAATTGTTATTTTTATTTTTCACCTAGTGTAGTTTAAGTCATATAATTTAAATGCATGTGTGAAATTAAGTCCCAATTGTTTTAATACTAATAATCACTAACATTTATTGAGTGCTGACTATTGCATGCCAGACTGTTCTAAGTGCTTTATTTGTATTGACTGAGTTAATCCTCACAAACCCCAGAGCTAGATAGCAGTATCCCCGTCTTACAGCGAAGTGCCTGGCTTCTGCTGTTGCTCCTGCCTTTCACTGTGGCTCTGCAAACTGTCTCACATCCAGAAGGAAGCTGTTTTCTGACAGCTTCTGGGGTTGGAGATGAGCTTGGGGCACGTGAGGGCAATGCTAACACTTCAGACGATCTCCAGTAATTGGGTGAATTGCTCATCTGACACACTGGCTTTTGGCAAACTAGTCTGCTCCCACATATTAATAGCCATGCGTGGCCAACTGGAAACAGATTTACTGGAAAGTAAAGTGAAGTGAGAAGGGAGGCAACAACGTAAGTGCAGCTCGCACCTGGCAGGAAACAGGAGTTCCACAGAAAGTACAACCCAAGGCCGAGGCCTCTTCCTGGACCACTGAACTGAAGATCATAGCCAAGTGGGGTGGGGTGGTGCAGTGGTTAGAAACCCTGCAGAGAGGATGAGAAGGCAGAAGGGGCTCACCATGTGGAACTCTGGGGAGGGGAGGTGGTGAGTGCCTCCTGCCTTGGGCTGCCATGTGTAGTTGTGTAGCTGAGGGGGCAGGCACAGCTCCAAGTCACAGTCTGCCCTCCACGCCCTGCTCCCTGGCTGCTCACCAGTGGGCACAGGGCGCAGTTCACACCCAGGAGGCGGCCAGAGGACTCTCCCACAGGCGGTCTCAGTGAGGCAGACCTGGCAGCGTCACCCTTCGAGAACAAGGAAGTTCAGGTGTTCCACCCTTGCCACATGTACTTTGGTAAAAGCTCAGAGACAAAGGGGATAAGAGGATTCTGAGATCACAAGAGATTTTCCAAGAAGTCCATCTTAAAATAGCTGTTTATTAGTACGTGGAGCTATTATCATTATTATTAATCACCGTTATTACTTATGGCAGATGAGAAGCACATTTTGTAGGTAAGGAGGTCAATATCAAAAAGTTGAGTAAGGGAGAGAGCCAGAAGGCTGCTAACTTAGAAGCACAGACTTCCCATTCTAGAATGACCCCCTTCTCTAGTCTAGGTGGTGGGTGGTCCTGGTCAAGTTTAACCAGGAGTATTACCTTGGGGTAGTTGTTGCTAGTCTGTGGTTACTGAGTCTATTTCCAGGCACACTGTCCATCTAATAGCTCCGTCAGGGGACTCTGCCTCAGGAACCTCTGCCTGCCGACAGAACAGGCTTATATACCTTCACTCAGGGTGGTGGGCCCCTAGAGAATGATCAGGCAGTGCCCCTTTGGCAGTACTCCTGTCCCACATCCTTGGTCCTGTGTTATCCCAGGTGCTGCCAAGTCAGCTGAACACGACGTCACTCATCCCAGCTTGACTGTCTTTCTTTGGGGCCCAGGACAACTTCCAGGACATGCCAGACAGTTGCACATTCTTTAATACTATAAAGATTTTGCCCCAATCTACGTTTTAACCCCTCAGTGAACTGTGCTAGACACCATGATAGCACAAGGACCCTTTGTACCTGGGCTGGATGTGAACTTGTACCTTTTATGCTGGGCGCCCCCAAACTCACCATGCTGAGAAAAGGCAGACAGGGGAGAAGCATCATCAAGGAAGGGTGGGGGAGAGAATTTTTCTTCATCCCTGTGTAGAGCTTTTCTAAGCCGCTCATTCTAGACTCCCCAGCAGCCCTACCTATCTCTCAGCTGGTAGAAGGCAGGGATAACCTACAACGATAAACTAATCGTGTGTGTGTGTGTGTGTGTGTGTGTGTGTGTGTGTGTGTGTGTAAAATCCACATCTCTTGATTCTTAACAGGCCTCAGAAAAAGAAAGAGGTGAGGGGTTGTGATAAGAATGAGGTCACTTTACTCATCCCTCCTAGTAACTGAGGCTTTGGGTGTCAACAATGAAGAGACATTCATAAAGGCCTGGAAACATCATTTTTCCCTGTGGGTCCACAGAGAACTGTCAGTGTTTGGGGGAATGTTCCATTAAAGGTGAAGATGGCATTTTTGAATGCTTCTTGTAGATCATAGGCCTGGCCAAGGAGAATAAGGGAGGAAACAAATGGAAAGTCGAGAAATGGTGGTGGTCCACTCCTGCCACTAGTGGGCGCTCTAGGTTCATGCCTCTCCATCAATCCCAAGCTCGGCTAGAAAGAGCAGTGAGCGTCTTTTTGGTGGGTGGGCCTTGGACTAGAGCAGCGATATTCAATCAATGTGCCACAAGAATTTTAAAACAGGCAATACCTGACTTTTTAGTCAGGGGCACTGACCTCTTTTCCCTTAATTGTCAGTAAAAAAAATTGACAACACAACAATAGCCGTCCTGTGTGAATGCCTTGTCTTGAAACATAATATACTGGTATAGATCATATAATAGAGTTACATCATGTTGGTCTCATCAAGTAATAAGGTTGAGTCTTATTGGTTAATTCTTGGTACTAGAAATCCTTATATATAAGTATTGACACCTAATTTTTTAAAAAAGTCAATTTGGGACTGACTGGCTGGCATGGCTCAGTGGTTGAGCATTGACCTATGAATCAGAAGGTCATGGTTCAATTCTGATCAGGGCACACGCCCGGGTTTGGGCTCGATCCTTAGTGTGGGGTGTGCAGGAGGCAGCTGATCAATGATTCTCTCTTGTCATTGATGTTTCTATCTCACTCTCTTCCTCTTTCTTCCTCTCTGAAATAAATAAAAATATTTTTTAAAAGGTCACTTTGGAGCAAAAAGTGTAGGTAATTACTATTCTTACTCTTTTTGTGAGTCAATCAAAATTATGCCTATTTTTTTTTGTTAGATTGGCAAAAACTATAATATACTTTTTGGTGTGCCGCAGAATTTTAGTGATTATTAGTTTACGTGCACCATGAAATGAAAATCGCTGGATTATGGGATGAGAGGCTGAGGTCGAAACTCTCCACCACGATGTTATCTTCTGAGAGTCTCATTATCCCACACAGCTAGTGGCAAGCGAGGCCTGCGGCCTTGCACCTCCTCTTCCATTCTTTACATGCTGTGAGCTTTTAAAAATGGGATCTACAGCTGAGGGTGAAGGCCCAGAGCACAGAGGCCTGGGAGACCAGGCAGCCTGCCTCCAGGTTGTGAGCTTCAGCTTGCCCAGGACCCGGACAAAAGGCATCCTTTCTAAAAGCCGCAGACATTCACCCGGACCAACCTCTAGGAGCTGTAGCAAAAGCCTTATAGGAGTGAAGTGGTCTTTCTTGGAGAGCCCCCTCTGAATATCATCACTGAGAACCAGGGGTAACAAGATGACTTATATGGGCTTCTCTGACCCCATCTGGATGCATCTCATTATGACTAACATGGCTATTTTTAATTGTCCAAAGTTGGACATACTGGTTTTCTTCTTTGTCCAAGTCATTGTTTTAGGAAGGATGGTGCTGAGTACAACTGAAGGTTTGTGGATGCCAAAGGAAACACCTGCTGAGAACTGCATGTGGATAGAGTGTTCCTTCAGGCCTGAGAACAAGGGCCCCTGGCAAAGTGCTGGCTTTACTTCCTTGCACTATCACAGTTTGCAAGAATGCGTGTTTAGGTAAGATGAGTTGATTAATGTTGGTCTCATCACTAACCTGCAAGACTCAGGTGGCACAGACCACGATCATCTATTAGACCCCGTGTGTAGCAGAGTTCCTGGCACACAGTAATTGACTACTCTGGCGAGTCCCAAACTGTGTGCTGGGAGCCATAGCAAACTCACAAGGGCACCACAATATTTTATATTTTCAAGGGAAACACAGCAATTCCCAACATTTATGGGATCCAGGCCTCACTTGCCACTAGCTGTGTGGAGTAATGAGACTCTGAGAAGATAACATTGTGGTGGGGAGTTTTGACCTCAGCCTCTCATCCCCTAGTCCTGCTTGAAGTAATGCACAGCTTTAATATTCAATCAACTATAGTACTCCTTTCAGTGACAGCAAATCTATTGAAGCTGAGCTTTTGGTTGTTGTTATGATAAGAGGCACGTGTCGCACAAAAATCAACGTGGAGCAGGAAACGAGAGTGGCAGCGTCCAATCTGATTCCGAGCTTTGAGAAATGTGCGGTGCCCAAAAGCACATATCCCATCAGTAATTATAACTACTAACAATCTTTAATCAAGTGCATACTTTATTGTGTGCAAAATTGGAAAGGGTGGCCACTTGGGAAAAACTCCCGCACTAGCACTCTTCCTCGAGAGCTCCTTCCATGTTGTTTAAAAATGAAATAAAAACTAGTATTGCGTTATTTTGGTGTACATGTATTTATTTCAAAAAGCTCCTGGATCATTAAGACATAAATGCTTACTGAATGGTTTAGACGTAACTGTTTACTAAATGGTATCATCGGGTATTCCTTTTGGCCCCAGGACACCACAAACCACTTCGTAAACAACAGGAGCACTGTGAACTGAGGAGGTTTGGGAACCTCTGGCTTAATTAGAATTTGCTCATAGGTGGACTCAGGATTGCAGTGCTGGGCCTAATCATTTTGCCCATAAAATAAATCGAACGAGAAAACTCCTGGGAGGAAGAGCCTCCCTGAGCTCCTGCTCTCCCTCGCAGTGAAGGCGGCTCTGCCCCTGAGCTCTCTTTTTGAGCAACTCGCTGCTTATTGAATACTTAGCCATTAGCCAGGCCCCAAGTTCTTATTTGTTAATATTTTCACTCCCCCCTCACTTACTCCTCCCAGCAATCTTTTGAGGGAGGTCGTTCCATAGAAGAAAAACAGCCCAAAGAGGGTACGTGGTCACTACAATAATCAGAAGCAGATTGGCTTTATACTAACACCCATTCTCCTAATCATCATTATGATGATGATAAATTGTGATAATTTGTCATGATTAGTTATAATTTTAGCTAAATATACTTTTATTACTATTGCTAAAATTTAAGCTTTAACAATAGGCCAGACATTATGCAAGCCATTTACATGGATTATTCAATTTAATGTGATAATAGTCTTAAGAAGTAACTAAATACATAAGCGTACAGATAAATAAAGGAGGTTTGGCGAGATCACATCACTAGCCCAGAGTCTCACCACTATTACTAGTGGAACCAGGTTTCAAATACAGACTGTGTTCCATGCTAACAAGGCTGGCAAAACACAGCATTGTTAGGGGAAAACCTGGTTAGTAGACAAAAAATTACTTAGAAGCAAGGAATAGTTACTGATGTCAAAAGCAAGGGGGTAGAGCCCTAGCCGGTTTAGCTCAATGGATAGAGCGTTGGCCTGCGGACTGAAGGGTCCAGGTTTAATTCTGGTCAAGGGCAAGTACATTGGTTGCAGGCTCCTCCGCAACCCGGGCCCTGGTCAGAGCATGTGCAGAAGGCAACCAATCAATGTGTTTCTCTCATATTGATATTTCTCTCTGTCTTTCCCTCTCTTCCACTCTCTCTAAAAATCAATAGAAAAATATCTTTGAGTGAGGATTAAAAAAAAAAAAAAAGCAAGGGGTAGAGAAGCAAGGAATAGAAAAATATCTTTGAGTGAGGATTAAAAAAAAAAGAGGTAGAGAAGCAAGACTCATTAAATTCCAGTGTATTTTTGTGTAGCTCTGTGTGCTGCAGTGTTGAGAGAGCTGGGAATTTCAAGAAATGTGATGGCAAAGGCAGCTTCTCTCCCTGAGTCAGGGGCTCATTTTAGAAGAGTTATGTAGCCATCTGGGAGCACATGGGCCTCTCGGAGACAGGGCACTTAGCCTAAGTAGAGACTTAATTGCTTTGGGGGAGTGAGTTGTGTTGATGTGATGGGGTGAGAGCAGTGGACAGGGCATCCTGAGCGTCCTTCTTCATCCACCCCTTCTACAATCACCCATGCAGTGTGCTCAAGGACAGGCATGTCAAGAAAACAATATAAAGAAAAATAAAAGATTGTTTCTTCTCTTATTTCACAGTGCCAACCAATATTACTCTTTCTTGGAGGAATTATTGGGGAAATAATATTTTCTTGATTCATCATTTTCACCTGAACAGGTAAGCTGAGCTGGGGACATTAATCGATAGGGACTGGAATGCTGGGCTGGAGCCAACATCACACATCTCCCAACACTGGCTCCCTTGTGAACATAGCAACACATCTCCAGGGGAGCACATGAACCTCAATTTCAAGAACCCTATACTAAGGAGTGGAAAGGGTTATGGTTCTTGACTCATTCCAGCTAGGAAAGAAATACCTGATGTAGGAAGTTCATTCAGACTCTCTGGCTGCAGCTTTCGTGTTGAAAATAAGAGGGTTGAAGTGGATGAACTGGAAGACATTGCCAGCTCTACAAATATGTAACATACAGAGTTAGAAGAGACCTTAAAATCAGCTTGCCAATTTCCCATCAAGTACTTAAACTGGTCATTGGTAGAAGCTTCAGGAAAGAGTGGCCAAATTTCTAGGCCACTTAAGAACAGAATTAAGAAACGCAGCGGACCTGGAAGCTCTACTTCTGAGAGTGTTTATTCAGAATCACACAAATATACGGAAGCTTTACCATGAGGTCACCTTCCGCCTTTCTCTGCAAGGCTGATGAAATATACACATCTGTCCGAATTCTTCTCTCAGAACTCCAGGCATCAACTGGAAGCCAGTTGCAAATAGGTGCACAATTAAACCTAGAGGGAGGCAACTTTGCTCATCTCCCCACCACCCTCATTTCTCTGCGGATGTGAAAGTGAATATTCTCTGGAACCTAGGGGGTGGTACTGCAAAGAGAGGAATGGACAAAACGGAATCCCTCTCTTTCTTTCTGGAGAGGGTAAGGAATAAGATACAGCTTTGCATGAATTGCCAAATTCAGAAGAGGAAGCACTCCTCCAAGATTCACCTCCCAACCTGTTCAGCTGCTTCCTATGGACAAGTCCTGGCAAGGGTCGTCTCTTTTTTAAATCCTGGAATTTTCTTCTCAGTGTTCATTACAGTGTTGGCCTGTATTGGTGGGACTTTCATTGCCAACGGAGACAGTTTCAGAATAGCCTCATTTTAAAATGTGCTCTGCCCTTCTGGTGTGGTTCAGTGGTTAGAGCATCAGATTGTCTATCTAAAGGTCTTGAATTTGATTCCGGTCCAAAGTCATGTACGTGGGTTGCAGGTTTAATCCTGGGGCCCTCCCTGGCCCTACTCAGGTCAGGGCACCTGCTGGAGGCAACCAATTGATGTGTCTCTCTCATCCTCCTCCTTCTTCTCTCTCCTCCTCCTTCACTTCCTACCTTCCATTCTCTCTAAAAATCAATAGGAAAAAAATATCCAAGGGAGAGGATTCACAAAAAGAAAATGTGTGTTCCAACCCCCCAAATCCTTGTGTGCCAGCTCTATTGGGCTTTGGGGAATTCCTTGGCTCTCACTTAGAATGGACATAAGAAGAGCTCCCTGAGAGCTCTGTGCTGAAGCCAGGAAGGTTACAAGATGGCACTTCCTCCTGTTACAACCAACATCCCTCACGCACACATAAAAGTCTGATAAAACCAGCTTTCTGTTCAGCCTTATGGGAAAAGGATGGAAAGATTAACGGGGAAAGGTGAGCAAAACATCAAAGATGGCCCAAGGTTTTCAGTGGGAGGGAGCGGGGCTTCCTGCTTCCCTCAGTAACACTATTAATGGCATTTATTGCTTTCTCAGCCTTTGGCACACATTATCCCCAGTGCTTTGTGCATTAACACATTTAATCTTCCGAAAGGTAGGTAGGTATCACTTGGCAAGTGAGGGAACTCAGGGAGGCAGGCTGGCTCAGCAGGCTTCTAGCCACTTGGCCACACTGCCCCTTCAGGAGCAGAAGGAAGCAGGGCTGGCCGAGGGAGGACTGCATGGTATCTCTGTGTTCCCTGAAGTTTGGTAATCTAGCTTCGCTCTTCCTTTTCACACTTCTGGTCAGTGGCACCAGTGAATGTGAAAAGCACTAGCCACTATGAAAGATTTTAAGAATCCTAAATTTATAAAAATATGGCCAAAAGAATGTGAATTTTTTTCCTGTTTCTGTTTCCCCTCCCGGGCCCCACCCTAGCTCTTCTAATTTTGTTACCTTTCATGTCACTAAAGTAGTCACAAACATTTGTTTCAATCAAATAGATGTATGTCTAGAACACCTAAAATAGATGGGTGCACACACATATGACAAATTTTAAAAATATGTTAAATTCTTCTCATAGAATTGGCTTCAAAATTGGAAGAAAACCTAAAGTTTATTTAATCCAGTAGGTCTAGACTGCAGGCACTGTCTCACCGTAGAGTTCTCTTGAGGATCTGGGTGTTTCACAGTAATTGAGTGTGGAGTATGGCACTACCCACATTTAGTGGAAGAGCCAGGGATGCCAAATATCCTATAGCATGAGGGACAGTCCCTCACAACAACGAAGTCTTCTGTCTTGAATGCCAATGGTGCCCCACGGATAAACACTGACTCGTGTTCCAAACTCCCATTTTGCAATTGAGAAACTGAGTCATAGAAAGGTGAGGAAACTTTCTTAAGGTCACTGACCTAGTTAGTAGCACAGCCTGAGGTAGAATCTATGTATTTCTAGGAAAGGACTCTTTTTGCTATACCAGAGGGTCCATAGAGGTCAGAACTATTTTCATAATAATACTAAGACATTATTTGCTTTTATCACTCTCATTCTCTAGTGAGAGTGTACAATGGGGTTTTCCAACAGCTACGTGATATGTGATAATATTGTACAAAAAAATGGGTGTCAACATTTAGAAGATCTGTGAACAAATATTTTTCAAATAACAAATGCATGATGTTATATAGTTTCACTCTTGGGTAAAAGATCCCACAAAAATGCAAGAAAGTAAATAGATGTTAATGTAACTAAGTACAAAAAATTCATTGATTTAAGATTTTACTTTGCTCCTAACACTTAAGAAATAAGTTTTAGTGTAGTGTTAGAGAATAATATTTACAATTATCTGAAAAAGCTATTAAATATATCTCATTTTTTCAACGTTTTTTCAAATTTCAAGGTCCCATTTTCTTCATTTACTTCAACCAAAACAACATATGGCAATGGATTGAAGGCAGAGTAGATAGGCGAGTCTAGTTGCCTTCTATTATGCCAGACATTGAAGAAATTTGCAAAATTATAAAGTAATGCCAATCTTCTCATGATATAAATTTTGTTTTGGGAAACATACTTATTGTTCACAAAAATATGTTACTTAATATTAATGCACAATGAGTTTAATTTTTAAATTAATTGATAAATATATGTTTTATAATTTTAAGTTTAAATTTCTAATATAGTAAATATAAAGAGATATAACACAAGCTGTTTGGGGTCCTTAGTAATTTTTAAGGATGTAAAGGGTCCTGAGAAGTAAGCGTTTGAGAACTGCTGCCTGATATCAGACCCTTTGACTGAATACCATTCTCCTGGGTAAAACCAGGGACTCTGTTTTAAACATTATTCATCAAATAATTCTGATGCACAAACTAGCTTGAGAACCATTAATATAGAGTGCCTCTTTGTTGAAGAAAGTCTCATTCTAATGTTTCACTGTAGGAACAATGCCAGATCCAGGGTGGGCCTTAACGGGGCTGTGACGGGGTGTGAGGGGGCATCAATGATGCTATTGGGAAAGCACCAAGGAGAAGAGGCAAACTCCCCTGAACTGGGGGTTAGAAAGTACTGTTTCCAGCACCTGATCCATCTTTTTTTATTCTTTTTCTTTTCTTTTTTTAAAATTTATCACTTGATCCATCTTGACCAAGAGAAGCACCTGGAAATCAAACAGAGAGATTGACTCTCAAGAAGAACTATTTTCCAATTCTGAACACAATGTTCACTACTCTGGGATCAGTGAGAAAAGTCCTAGTCCTAGTCAGGAGGAATGTGATTCGCCCGGGGTTCCAACTAACATCAAGGCCAGAGAAGACAAAGAAGTCGCTTATGGGCCAAATTTGGCTCACAGCTTTGCATTATTTGCACTTTCCAGGATGTAGACACTTTCTGGAATGAGGTGGAAAAATTCAAAATTTTTAAATTCCAGATTTCCAGTTTATCTTAAACACTGGAAGATCTGGTACACCTGGGCCTAAACTCTACTGTGGCAACAATTGTCTGGAACCTCACAGCTGCTGCTGCCAACAGAAAGAGCCTGAGCCCTCTGGTGGTCCACAGTCGCCAGGCCACCTCGCCTATTTGTGTTACTTGTCTGGCCTTTGGAGGGTTGCCATCCTCTTCTAGAATGCTCAAGTTAATGGTGGGATCCTTTGATGGTCTAAGAAGAAGATAGGGACTAGGGCTGTACCGGTGGACAAGATGGCCATGTAGACTCAGAGTGGCATGCCCGAGTCTGCAATCTGGCATTGCTCTAATTTGCCTGGGCACAAGGACTAGAGACTAACAGTTTGATCTTTCTCTCATTGATTTTAAATTATTGATAATAAGAGCACTAGTTTTTGGCTCTAAAGGGCTCAAATTAGCTTTAGATGGTTGATTAAATGCATCTTATTGGTAAATATCAGAGCTCAGAGTAACAAATATTCTCCATGTAGTGTTTTTTGTTTGTTTGTTTCTGTTCAAGAAATATGGAATGCTTCATGAATTTGCATGTCATTCCTATGCTAATCTTCTCTGTATTAATTTTACTATATGTGCTGCCAAAGTGTCTTTTTGATATCACTTGCATGATCATAAAAAGAGTAATTATAATAAAATCCCTTATATCCTCCATATGGAAATCTCTTGCTGTGTTGCTGAATTTTCATATTCAGTCTTTGTTTGTCAAGTCAGTTAAGAAAAGCCACATCCTCAAGTGTCAGCTGTGGATCCAAAAACATTCAGAGATAAGCAGTTGTCATAGCAAAACACAACAAACTAAAGGTGATGGATCATGGGACTTGGTTACTGTACTTGCCTGGTGAATCCACACTGCTTTCAACCTTTACTTAACTCCACATGTAGCTTTTCAACACCATGTCCTGGGTTGTCTCAAAAGCACTTTGCTTCTCACTTTGCAGCTCCTCAAGCCAGTGACATTCAACCACGTTAGGTAGATCCTTACGTACTAAATAATATTTCTCAGTAGTATTTGTTTGTTAAAAATTGTCTTTTGTTAAAATACGCTCATGAATGCTTAGAAATGAAAAATATAGTCTAATAGGATCTGGATTTTTTTGTTTGTTTTCTGATCATTAAAACAAACAAGTATTCAGGCAAACCTTAGGATATAACTTCACTAAAAATATGTAACTTCACTAAAAACATCTTGGTCACATGAGACTGAATCCTGATACAAGAAGTTGGGATATCTAGATCTTGTACTAAATTCTTCCACTGACTGATTAGATGACTTTAGTTAAGTTGCTTAATTTTTCTCCTACTCCTTTGTCCAAAGAGCAAGAATTCTGAATAGAGCTTTAAAATCTAATAAACAAAAAGAACTGAAAGAAGCATACAGTTCTAGCTTAAATATATTGCTTAACTATCTTGAGTTCTAAAAAATCTTATTATCATTTGACTTAATTTAAGAAAAAATATTTTCCTGTTAAGGAAATATTTTCCATGCCTAAAAGTATTCTTCAAAACTTGACTTTGGTGACTCTCAATTCATTTTGACTGTATTCTCATTTACTCATTTACTTAGACTAACTCTAGTTTCTGGAATTAAGGGGAGGAGTAAGAGTGCCTGCTCCTCACTTCAAATTAAACCACTCAGAGAGCTAGATATGTGTTTCCTACTTTTGCAGGGAAGGGCATCAAGGACTCAAGTCTAAGCACCACCCAGGAAATCCAAGTTTAAGAGACCAACTGGTTAGCCGATCTGGTGGAAGAGTGAAGAAGAGAAGTTACTGTTGAGCAGGGATGAGCTTGCTCTCTCAGGGTTAGGCAGGGCAAGGGATACTGGTGAGTTTCTCATGGACCTGGTATGGGCTGTGCACAGAAAAGAGAACCGGCTTAGAGATTTCTTAGATACCACCTATGGGAGTCTTAAAAGATGTCTGAAAATTCATCAGCACACCCCTCCTTTAGAAGATGGAGTTTAATGCCCATCCTGCTGATTATGGCTGGACTTAGTGACTCACTCTGGCCAAATTGAACGTGGCAGAGGTGACACTGCATGTCTTTCACGGCTAGATAATAAAAGGCAATACAGTGCTCTTGGGACACACACTCTGGCAACCTGCCACCATATAAAGATTCCAGTTACCCCGGGGGGAGCCACGTGGAGAGAGAGAGAGAGAGAGAGAGAGGCTCAAGAGGCCGCTGGTCAGGGGCCATATGTGTGTGTAAGGAAGCTTCAAGATGACGAAGCCCCGGCCACCACTTTATTATTATTGTTGCAAGCACCCTCTGGGTATGGCGTGTTACACAGTGATAGTACCGGGAACACCATCCAATCAGACTGCTTAAAGACATGAAGGGACATTAACGCAAAAGAACTGACCGGGGTTGGCCCCTGGTTCCCTGGCGTTACAGAAGGAGTGAGTCACTGGCTCTCAGGCCACAGAAACTACAGATTGAGAGGCAATTGCAAAATTGGAGGTTGAGGAAAAACTTACCAAAACAAGTGAAGCTTTAAACTTTTTTTCCCAGGCCCAGTGTGAATTTGGCTGATGATGGTCCTCGTCAGGAAAAACTCTCCTATTCCCTCTACTAAGCCAGGCCAAACAGTGCTGACAGGACATTTTAATAACTTAGAGATGGGGAAACCGCCTGTAAGCATGATGCACAGAACCAGGAAGCCCCAAAGGAAAAGATTTGACTAAGTAAACATGTAAAACTTTTGAACAGCAAAATGTAATATTTTTGAAAAGTTAAAAGATAAGGAACAAACAGGAAAATGATTGCTAGCATATAGCAAACCATTAACTAGACAGAATATAGAATTTCAACAAATCAGATGAATATAAGCAATATAAACCGTAAGTTAAAGACAGATAAAGTCTATGGATAGAATAAAGAGAATTAGTCAAGAAATATATGAAAACATAGTCAAACTCACCAATCATTAAAGAGATAAGTTTACATATATTTAATTAAAATTGTTATACTTAGCATCTGTATTAGTTTCCGAGGGCTGCTGTAACAAAGTACCGCAAACTGCGTGGCTTGAACAACAGAAATGTATCCTCTCCCACTTCTGGAAGCTGCAAGTCTGAGCTCAAGGTGTCAGTGGGGCTGGTCCTTCTGAGGGCTGGGAGGAAGAAGCTGGTCCTTGTCTTCCTCCTGGCTTCTGGTGGTTTGCTGAGAATCTTTGGAGTTCCATGATTAGAGATGCCTCGTCCTGATCTCTGCCTTCATCTTCACATGGTGTTCTCAGTATGTTCCTGCCAGTCTGTGTCCAAATTTGCCTCTTTTATAAGGACTTCAGTCAGACTGGGTTAGGGCCCACCCTAATGACCTCATTTTAACCCAATTACCTCTTTGAAGACCTTTTTTCCAAATAAGGTCACACTCTGAGGTATTGGGCATTGGACTTCACCATATCTTTTTTTAGGGGACACAATTCAACCACATCAGCCTTCACTAAGAAAAGCAATAGTATTATTGAATATCAGAAACTGTATAGAATCAGCGCTCTTGTACCAGCTAATGGAGTATAATTTTTGGTAAACATTTTGAGAGTAACTTGCTAATACCTCTCAGAATGTTCTAAGGGTGCATATCTTTTTCTGCAGTGATTTCACTTTTATGAATATAATAAAATCTAAAGGCAAAGTCAATATGAAAAAGAATTTTTGAATGTAAGCTGTCCAGGAAAATGGGGAGGAGGATGTGTTAGATATTGCTTCTATTTTAGTATTGGCAGGTGTTGTGGTCAAGTGCATTTCATCTTCACATCTCAAAGCTGTTCTTTGACAATGAACCCTGATAGGTTGAGCTATGATCCTCTGAATCGCTCATTTGGGACTGGAGGGGAGAGGTATTTAATTTTTCTCTGGCTCTTACCACTCATGTAACCTACTGAGCAATATCTGACTAAGGCTGCCAGGTTTAACAAATAAAGACACAGAGAACCCAATGAAATTTGAATTTCACATAAGCAAGCTCGTTTTTAGTATGCAATATTTGAGGCATACTTATATTAAAGAAATTATTCCTCGTTTACCTCAGGTTCAAATTTAACTGAACATCCTGCATTTTACCTGGCAACCTAATCCCTGACCCCAAAAGCAGGTGGGCTTGGCCCTTGGGAGCTAGGATGCTATCTATGGTATGATTTCACTGTGTATATACTTCATTCAGGCATCTTCTCAATTGTGTTTTGCAGGAAATTTTTAAAAAAGCAAAAATAACAACAAAGAACAAAACATGTGACAGTTGCAGCAAAAGATGTGACAGGAGCTGGTTTCATATAAATATTGTGTTAATTAAAACAGAAGGGTCTGAAACATAAACAAAACAGCTGCGGGGGCTGGTTTTTGTTCTGGCTGGGCTGCTAAATATAGTAACTCCGTTCCCGGCCTGTTAGCACTCCTTCCTTATCAAACATTGAACTGGGGTATAAGGAAGTTTAAATTACCAGTGATTGGAGATCCGTTTTCTAAACACTTCAAGCAGATGGTTTGTTGCCTGAAGAGCACACTTCTTTTCAGGGAATGCAGGGTTGAGCTTGGTTTTTTCAGGAGAATATTTCACTGCGGCTCATGTGTTGACCTCGGGTTTGCCACACTGATGCACAGTTTCTCCTCCTTTCTGTCTCCTCGGATTCTTCGCGTGAGTTTGCCTATTGCACGGAGGTCTTACTTTTAATGCCGCCTGCTTGCTGCTTAGACTCCGCCTTAGGCAAAAGCCCAGTTACTCCTTCCACACAGCTTCACACAGCTTCTCACAGCTTCAGGAAGAGAGCAATAGCCATGCAAAGGAGTTTTGTAAATGAAGACCACTTGAGAGTGTATGATTGATAGAGTTGGACCCTACCACTGACATTTTTAAAAAACATATACTTTTATTGATTTTAGAGAGAGGGAGAGAGAAATAGAAACATCAATGAGGAGAGAGAATCATTGATTGACTGCCTCCTGCATGCCCCTTATTGGGAATTGAGCCCACAACCTGGGCATGTGCCCTGAACAGAAATTGAACCCTGACCTCCTGATTCATGGGCCGACTGATGCCACTCCTGCCAGACACTGCCACTGACATTTTAAAAGAGTGCAGTCTGGTTATTTTGCAGAATGTTCTTCACACGGATTTACCTGGTATTTCCTTATAATTGGTCAGGTCATGTTACCCATTTTAGGCAGGAATACTAATAAGGGGCTAGAACCGGATTTTCTAACACCGTTCCCATCTTTGTGCAGAAAAGTTGGCCCTGTGTCCTGTGAATGAAAACTCTTTGCTGGAGTCTGGTCTGACGATGGTGCTTCATGCCTTCCACCAGAGAATCTCAATTTGAACTAAGTGGCCTAAATTTTTGATAAGGTTCTTAGAATCACATTGAAGAGTAAAAATGGACTGGGGTGTCCATGTGTTTCTGGACTTTCTTCTCAGGACAAGATGAGCACTTTGGACCCGTGCTAATGGTCTAAGGAAGGTTAAGAGAGGGCAGGAACTGGTTCTTGTAAACTGACAGTTCGGGAGAGTGAGTCGGAGATAATCGCATAATCCATTTATAACCACCCAAGTTAACAAGCTCTCACCTTCTCCAAATAGGCCTCTTCTTTACAAATAGTCACTTGTGCGCAAAAGTGGGCTCTCGTCCATGTGATTGGAGTCACATGCAGCCAGTCTCATGGCCCCATTATCCTGCAACACCACGGAGATCCATTCACGTTCAGAGCACTATTAGAAACTGTAACGTGTTCTTATGTGTTTAATATGAGCTTTGGAAATAATTCTTCACCCCCCAAAATAACTTGTGGCCATGTCTGCCCAATGCCATCACAGGCTGTATCAGTTATCAGTAGACAAGACACTCCCAGAACAAAGGTGGCTGGTTCTGTGCTCAGACCATATATATGTGAAGAATGGGTCCAGGCACCACACTGCGAGAGACATCCATAAATGGAATTATTTACAGAAGAGAATGAATAGGTTGCTAAAGAATTCGACATTATGACTAAGACTGGCTTTTTGTTGTTTTTCAGTCCAGCCCTGGCTTAAGCCCCAACCTGGGTTCTCAGCTCCCCTCCCTCCACGACTAGAATGCTTGTCTTGCCCTTATCAGTTGTCCTAATAGTGAGGGACAAGGGCTGTGCTCGCCAGATACGGCCTGTCAGCCAGACTTCAGAGGATTCCCCCCAAAAGAGGTGCGGGGTGATTGTCTGATGGAAGGAATTTTAGTCCACCTGGGACTCTGTATCCCTCAATTCCCACGTTCTGCCATGAGGAGGAACTTCCTTCCAGAACAGGCAGCGAGGTCTGTCTGCCCATCGGGTCTATGACACACTCAGGGCCAGGTCTACTCCCAGCCAGGGCTTCCCGTGTGTTTCCCGCTGGCTGAGGGCTCACTGTGCCTGGCCATGTGCTCACACGCCCGCTACTGCAGGAAAAGGGGACCACGCATCCAGGAGGACAGGAGAGCTGTTTGCAAACCGTGGGGCTGGCATGAAAGTGGATTAGATATGTATGGGCCGTCTCAGGAGTTATGAACTGGGAATGTATGAGGGACACCCGGAGAGACCTCAGTTTCATATAAGGGGAACGCTAACAACTTCCTGCTTACCTTTTCCTCTCCTGGAGTGACTTGTGTGCATAATGAGCTAAACTGTTTGTTAAACTGAGTACAACTGAAAATGTGATCGGCGCCCTTAAAAAGGCAGTGCACTCCCTTCTCTTCACTTCTATTTGCAGAAAAGATGGAAAGGGCTTTCGCTGGGCTGCTGGAGGGAGTGGAGCATACAGATCACTTAAAAGTTCCATCTAAGCCTGAGATTCTAAGAGGTTCAATAATCAAATTTCAGTGAAATTTAGCCTGGAAATTTCCCCAAAACTAATTGCTCTCTAGTCTGACTCGTTCTAAACTCAGAGAAGAAATATTTCTCAGTGGTTGACAAAGAGGAGATGCTTTCATTTGCGATGTATGTCTGGCATTCACGGGCTTTACAGACAGTTGTGCGAAGTGGGAGACCATTCATGACAGAATCTCACTCTCTGGCGAGATCACTTAAAAGCTAAAACCAATTTATTGTTTCTTCAGGGCATAGTCCACTAATCTAGCAAGAAATTTAATTCCATCTGGATATACTGTGAAATGGAAACCAGAAAAAAAGTAGGGAAGGAGAGCAAAACAGATTTCATCTCAAGGAAAAATGTTTCAAATAATTATCAAAATAATTTTTCCATTTTATTTAACAAGATAACTCTGAATATACACATTTAATTTATGAACACGGTGTAAACTATTTCTTCCCGTCTTCCTTTTAACCTAGCAATTTCTACATACATTTGGACATGGATAACAAACAGATTTTACACAAGAAAATTACTGTGTTTCAGCCGATTCGGTGTGATCGTGGCATTAGCTAATTGCCAGCTTGTGTGGAAGTTCACGGGGTGGGCACGAGCACGTCGCATCCTAACTGGGATCAGGCCAGACACTCACAGGACAACTGCTCATGTGCACAGAAGCATGCTGATCACAACAAACAGTCATTCCCTGATGAAGTTATAAACTTATGGATATATTTCCACACCCAGAAACACCCTTTTATGTGGCTGTTGCACAGCATTATCTACTTTCCTTCCATCTAATGTGTGAAATCAAATGTGGTTGTTGGGGCCAGGAAAATGCACAGAGTCACAGTAGTGCCCCCTTTTCACCAGACAGTTCAAGGCCAAGTACAACCCCTGGTGACCTTCTGAGAAGATCCACAATTCTTAAATAGGGCAGCGTCCCTTCTGTGCGACAGACAAATTGTACGTTGTTCTGACACAGCCCTGCTGGGCTTTGTGGGCTGTTGAGGAGTCCGGTAAGAAGTAATATGTAAAATCTCTTTCTCTGAGAATATCTTTTACTTAAAGAATCTAGATTCTGAAGAATACCAAAACAATTACCAACAGTTCTGGGAACAGTATTTACCATTAGTTCCTCGGGCCAAAAATTATACACAGGGAAAGAATTAGGCACTTTGAGGCTGACTCTTTTGGGAATCCATAAATGAACTTTTTTTTTTTACATGTATAGAGTAATTGATCCAATTACAAAGGGATTTACCCAACCGGGTCTTTGAACTGGTGGGCCAGTGAAAGCAAGGGATGCAGTCAGCAGAAAAGCACCTTGTTTGGGAATGAAAAGTGCCAATTATATACTGAACAGCAATCATAGTCCCTCACAGCCTGACGTTTGCCTCCGATGGAAAAATGACAGCGTCAACTCATGGAATGACATGACAATTTATTGGATAAATATTTTCTGGAACGCCTACACTTCAGTCAAAACTACAGCATTTAGTTAAAACTGTACTATTTGCACATCAGTCAATTTGCCAGGGGGCTCACAGCATGCCTACGAGACACAAATATACCAGATGGTGGCAAGCTTATGGCAAGGCTCCCTAAAATAACAGGAAGTTCTGATGTAAAAAGAGAGGATAAAAATACAGACCAAATATTGTAAAGGGGCCATACTCTGGGGAAGACACTACTTGAAAAGCATAGAAGACTATTTTATCCAAGAGGAATCCCAAACATAAAAATAAAACATTTGGTATTCTACACTATATTACAAAATAAATATATCCATCAATAAATAGCAGGACACCTAGAAACCTTTACATGAATGTTTTGGTGGTTGGCTGCCCAAGTCTCTACATTATACTTCTCCTCAAGAGTCATTTGGGTTGGTCAACTTCAATGATGTTAATTTGGCCATAAACCTGTAGAAAAGAAAGGCGTGGGATGCAGCCAAGGTCTATGATCCAAGAAGATGTTAGTGAGCTCGACTTTCACAAAACTCTTCACAAAACTCTAAGGTTCTGACAATTTTATGGCTCCATATTAGTGCAGCAACATCAGAGACATGCAGACTGATGAGGCCTGAAGGGAGCTGGGAGGATTCTCTGTTTATGGGTCATGTCCTTTCATTTTCTGATGAGAAGAAAGCAAAGAAAAAAAAATGCCACTAGCAACATTTCAATAACCAATATGTGGCTTCTTGCACCCTCTTTCCATAAGGAAGAAGAAAATCGGGAAAATGCACGTTTATGTCTGGGCTGTGGGAAAAGAAGAAGCAGCTGGGATGTGCAGCCCAGTTGCAGACAGCCTAGATGTTCACATACCTTTTTTTTTTTTTTTTTTTAAATTTAGGAGCCTTTATTAAGTTGGCCAGCGACTACAGTTACAGCACCCTGCCAAAGCAGAGGCTGAACTGCAGCCCCGACCAGATGTAGAAGTAAGCTTTTATTCACAAAACCCACAAAAACGGTTGGCTAAACACACACAAAGTTCGTCGCTCCATTTCTCAACATAGGTCACAGATTCATACCTTAGAAAGGTCACAGGTTACAGACTCATACTCCCAAAAGTTCACAGTCTCATACCTTAGAAAGGTTAGGCTCTTCACCCCTGGCTAAACTGTGACCTGCTTGTAAAAAATGTTAAGAGGGAGCTGTGGTCTTTGCAACAGAGCCAGTCCTGGTTCCCAGGTACAGAGGAATTTGCTTTCTAAAACCAGTAAGATCACAATCAATGGGATGTTCACATTACAATCAATAAGGCATTCAATCGAATGGGATGATTTATATACAGTGGGGCCTTGACTTACGAGTGTCCCGACTAACAAGTTTTTTGAGATACCAGCTGTCTCTTGGCAGATTTTTTGCATTGAGTTGATAGAGTAATTTGAGTTAATGAGCTCAGTCTCGGAACGAATTAAAGTCGTAAGTCAAAGCCCCACTGTAATTCAGAAAATCAAAATAACTTTTCTATTGTTTTTTTTAATTAAATCTTTATTGTTCAGATTATTACATTTGTTCCTCTTTTTTCCCCCCATAACTCCCCTCTTTCCAGCTCCCACCCCACCCTCCGCCCTCACTCCCCACCCACTGTCCTCATCCATAGGTGCACGATTTTTGTCCAGTCTCTTCCCGCATCTCCCACACCCCTTTTCCCCCCAAGAATAGTTAGTCCGTTCCCTTTCTATGTCCCTGATTCTATTATAATCACCAGTTCATTCTGTACATCAGGTTATTTATTCACTTGATTCTTAGATTCACTTGTTGATAGATGCATATTTGTTGTTCATAATTTGTATCTTTACCTTTTTCTTCTTCTTCCTCTTCTTAAAGGATACCTTTCAGCATTTCATATAATACTGGTTTGGTGGTGATGAACTCCTTTAGCTTTTCCTTATCTGTGAAGCTCTTTATCTGACCTTCAATTCTGAATGATAGCTTTGCTGGATAAAGTAATCTTGGTTGTAGGTTCTTGCTATTCATCACTTTGAATATTTCTTGCCACTCCCTTCTGGCCTGCAAAGTTTCTGTTGAGAAATCAGCTGACAGTCGTATGGGTACTCCCTTATAGGTAACTGACTTTTTTTCTCTTGCTGCTTTTAAGATTCTCTCTTTGTCTTTTGCTCTTGGCATTTTAATTATGATGTGTCTTGGTGTGGTCCTCTTTGGATTCCTTTTGTTTGGGGTTCTCTGCGCTTCCTGGACTTGGAAGTCTATTTCTTTCACCAGGTAGGGGAAGTTTTCTGTCATTATTTCTTCAAATAACTTTTCTCTTCTTTTCTTTTTTTAAAATATATTTTATTGATATTTAACAGAGAGGAAGGGAGAGGGATAGAGAGTTAGAA
>NW_005359516.1:3679812-3690734 GCF_000412655.1 Myotis brandtii | reverse complement strand
GCATTTTTTATGCTTTCTTGGTGCACCCCCTTGTGGTCTTTGTGCGCAGTCTTGTTGTGGTTAAGCCTTGATTGTTGTAGTTAATACTAGAGGGATTTGACCTCCAGGCCAACTGGCTGTGTTAATCAGCTGTGTCTGCAGTGGAAGAACTTGTGTCCTCTAGGGAGGTGCTAATCTAGCCTTTGCCTGAGGCTATCTGGCAAATGCCTCTGTGCAGGGCTTGGGCGGGGCGGGTCCCACGGGATCAACAGGGCGGAGGAGGGAACAGTTATGGCTGCTCTCAGTCCGTCCCCAGGGGCTCTGCCTCTCTGTCCCAGCAACCGCTGCAAACCTCGGAGGGACCGTAGCCAGACAGTCCTGCTTCTCCCGTTTGAGTCTGGGTCCCTAGAGACTCGCCCGGATTGAGTCTGGGTCCCTAGAGACTCACTCAGAGTCTGAGGCTCCCTCCGGATTGAAACAGACAACCGCGCCCTCAGCCACCAGCCAGAGCCGCGCGCACTCCGCACCTTAGTATTTTACTTCAGCACTGCGCCTCCTCTGATTCTCGGTTCCTCCTAGTTGTAGAACTTCCACTCAGCCAGCATTCCTGTGGTTCTGGATGATGTCTGTTCTGTCTTTTAGTTGTATTTTTGAAGTGGTTGTTCGAGGCAGCAAACTCCGGCGTTAACCTATGCCGCCATCTTGGTTTCCCCCAACTTTTCTCTGTTCACATATCTTTAATAGAAGAGTGACTATAAGTGTTTGCAACAAGACTTCTCTAGGAACCTGGCAAGTCAGCAGAAGACATGAGCAGGGTGCTGATAGCAGTGGGGTGCCAGAGCCAGCAAACATGGCTCCTGAGAACAGTTGTTAAGTTCAGGAATTTTGCAAGCCAGTTGACATCACTTTAGTGCCTTGAAATAGGCCATGCGAATATTTCACCATTGAAATGAACAAATCAGGGCTAATTTACCCCAGGACTGCTGGCTGTAAAGCATTTACCAGCACACCACTGTCTTAAATATTTTAGACATAAATTTTTGCTTGATTTTTCTCTAACTAGAACTATCTTGTTAACTGAGGTTTTACTGTATGTCTATTACGGTGTCCATTAGAAGAATAAGAAGTACCGTAGAGTACATGAGTATAAAGTGAGTACCATGGATGTAAAGGATGTACCACATCCTACTGAGGGGTCTGAGTGTGGCTATCCAAAGCCAGTTACATACACCACACACACACACACACACACACACACACACACACAGACGTACCATTGTATATGGAGGTTATTCCATAAATGAATGGATCTGAATTGCATGACCATCTCAAATTGTCACTCACTGTATACTCACTGATAGTCAGAATACCACTTTTTCAGGCCAATGAATCCCCCAAGATATTCCCTCTGTTTGCTCTCAGAATCTATGCATCTGGATTTACAGAGCTGAGGTCCAAATTGGGCAAAATGTCTTTCAAAATCACTTCCCTTCCCTTTATTTTCTAGTGCAATATGAGTTAATAACCCCAAGAGTTTTGTGAAAGGGAGGCTGATGGTTTCCTAGGTTATAAAACATGCCAGACTTCTTAGGGAAGCATTCAATGGGTGAGTGGGGACAACGTACTAGAAATCACATTCCTGATTCTAGCTTGAACCATCTGTGTCATCCACCTGGAGCTGTCAGAACAGCTTGAGAACTGCACTACTCTGGTTCCTCCTGCACAAAGCCCACGATCCCTCATGGGGGTGGGGAGGTTTAGACCACAGCCAGAGTCTCAGTGTTCTTCCAACTGGCCAACTGCTGGCAGACCCATAAACTTGAGGTGAATAATCTTGAGGTGGACGAAGGCCTGACAGATCATTGCTGTCCGGAACACTTCCCAGTCCTTAGTCCTGTCCATTTCCCAAATGGGAAGACTGCAGAATGGGAAGGCTATCAGGGTTCTACCATGGGCAAACCTGATTTCAAAATTCAGGCTTAGCTTTCAGTCATCTGCTTGTATGTCTATGTATTAATTCATTTACTTAGGTGAATCCATTTGGACTCATTTTCTTTTCCTTATTCTTAAATATTCTTCATGAAAAAACATTCATAAAGGATATTGTTAAAAGCAAATCAAATTAAATGTCAGGGAGGAAACTAGAAATTAGAGCACTAACTCCACTCATCTTGAAAGAAATGCTTTCTGGTGTCCCTCCAGGTCACATTGGAGCAATGAAGATGAGTGAAGACAAGGGATAGAAGAATGGGAGAAAAACACGAGGCTCTGGGGCAAAGAAGAAAGAGGGAAGAAAAAGGGTGGACAAAACAAACACAGAGGTGCAGAGGCAAGGGAGAAATACAAAGAATTGAAGAAAAATGTTAAGAAGTGAAGTGAAGAGGCCAACAGACAGATCCCTTCTGGTTTTTCCCCTCTTGTTCTTTGAAAATTTTATTTTGTCCAAGAAATTTAATTCTCTGATTAGAACTGCTTATAATTTTACAGACACATCCTAGAATAACATCCAGATCCCTTTTCTCTCATCCCCTATGTGCCCTCTCCCACCTCCTCTACCTTCTGTAGCAATAAAGGCCAACATTGGCCTTGCTTTCCTATTATCTCAGAAGCAGATGTCACCCTGAAGCCCCACTTTTTCCTTTCTTGACCAGGCACTGCTCCCTCGAGCACATTGGTGCCACGATGGGTTTATTCTTTGCTTGTGCACCTTAAAGCCACTACCTCTTGAACCCATTTGGTTTCTGCATCAAATAACCCCTCTCCTTACACATACAACATCCTTTACCAGGCCCTGCTTCTCTGAGTGATGGCAGACACTCGACTGATGAAAGCTCCACCTACATTCCCAATAATGTTTAGGAAATGTAATATTTCCTAGGATGGTGAAATCCCCGGTGCAAATTATCTTGACATAACTCCTACTCAGAGAAGAGGTGACTGAGAGCATACCATTGGCTTTTAATATATACATATTTGATTGAGTTTTGCATGTGTATGAGTCTAATCTACCTCTATAGAACCAATAGAGTTTTATAAGCTTATATGTACACATATACATACACATAAATCTATCTTTTGGCACTATATTTATGCTTAGGGATTGTTGTTTTCAAATTGACATAGAAGACAAATAGCATGATCTTGCCATTTGCTGTTGGAGGTGGCATTGTCAGGAAATGGCAAATCCAGAGAAACACAGATCAGAAGGAATGAGACTGTATAACAAAATAAGCATTTCTTACAACAAACCAACCTGTCCATTTCCCTAAGTAAACCTCTATGATCTGTACACCCTTATTAAATAATCTTATTAAATAGGCACATAAAATATACACATATACAGTTATTAAATAAGCAACACAAATCCTCTTCTATCTGCAGCCACACTCAGAAACAGCCATGCCTTCATATTTAAACTTGTAAGTGACAACACCTTTGTCTAAATAGAGGATGGAGATGGGCTCCAGCTTGGTGGGCACACAGCAGGCTTTGGAAGCCTTCTGGGAATTCTTGAGGTGGACCAAGGCCTGGATAATCGCATGTTTTGTGGGTGTGAGATGCTCTGCCAGGGGGTAGTTGCAAACACCACGGCACTCGTAGGCTTCATATCCAGGCGGGGCGATGATCCAAGAGTCCCAGCCAATCTCCTTGAAGTCGATGTAGAGCGGGGTCCTCTTGCAGTAGTTTCCTTTGGCATTCCTTCTGATGCGGGCAGTGGAGTCATAGATGATGTTTGACCTCATCTGCAGCAGAGCCTCTTCCCCAGGACCAGTGGAATAACCATCCAGGCCCTGGTTGTCCAGCTCCAGAAGTTGCTCATGGGTGATCATTTCACTCAGTTCCTCTTTCTCTTCCTTCTCACTGCTTTGGTCATCAGAAAACACGACAATCAAAGGGACATGCTTATTCTGGGCGCTGGTGTCTATTTCCAGTTGTCCCCTGCCAGTGCCCTCAGTTTCGTCGTGTCTGCTCTCAATGTGGACTTCCAGCTGGTGGGTGGATGAACCTGACTTTTGCCAACGTCTGATGGCACTGGTGACGTCAAAAGTTTCCCACTCACTGTTGGTTCCATAGATCTCCTCTGACACCAAGACCAACATGTTTCTTTCACTCTCATTGTCCTCTGTGCTCTCAAGTACTTCAAAAATTGTAATTTTCCGGTCCACTCCATCATATATCATGCGATCTCTTTGCACCAGTGTGTACAACCTAAGTTCAGCCATGATGACCTCTTCATGGTGGGGGATGGACACATTGAAGAGGAGAGGGTATTTTCTGAGCCCATTAAAACTGGCTGGTTGGGAAAACAACTCTAAAAAAAAGACAAAAGTGACATTTACAGTATGTCACAGAGAAAAACAGACATTTATGTCATAAGAAGGCTTGTCTATGAAGGAAATTTGATTCAGAGAGAATAAGGGGATATAAATGAAAACAAACACAATGTTAGCATTCTATGACACAGAAAACACTGAAAGGTCAATGGTAGAATATTAGACTGAGTTAAGCTGCCAAGACTAAACTGGAAAATGGCAGTCTAATGAATTGTGAAAAACTCACCCAGCCTTGCTTGCTAGCTTGTCAGCCACAGAATTATAGCACTGGTGTGGGCAAGTCCCCAATTTTTCTAACCAGTGAAGAGATAGCAAATGAAACATGTTATGGTTGTTCTTTTCTTTCTAAAAAAAGTTTATTGATTGATTGATTTTGAGAGATAGAGAGAGACTTCGATTTGTGTTCCACTTATTTATGTATTTATTGGTTGGCTCTTGTATTGCCTTGACCAGAGATTGAACCCTAAACCTTGGTGTATCAGGACCATGCTCTATCCCGCCAGGGCAATTGGTCTTTTCTTGACACTTTTCAGAGGGCCTCATGGTTTGTCATATTTGCATGTAATGGGTGGAGTCCCCACATAGCTGGTTGGCACTGTTCTTCCTAAAGACCTTCACCTAGACCAGAGGTTGGTAAACTATATTCCATGGGTCACCAGTCTTAGAAATAAAGTATTATTGGAACACAGCCTCACCCACTCCTTCTGTATTGTCTGTGATGATGGTTGCGCTACAATGGCATAGCTAAATAGTCCCAAGAGAGAAAAATCCTATATAATAAAAGCCTAACATGCTAAGTGTCTGGTCAGCTGTTCAACCAATCAAAGTGTAATATGATAATGATATGCTAAGGCTGTTAACCGCTCACTATGATGTGCACTGACCACCAAGGGGCAGACACTCCGACTGGTAGGTTAGCTTGCTGCTAGGGTCTGGCCAATTGGGACTGAGCGAGACTGGCTGGACACGTCCTGGAGACCTCCCGTGGTCCCTCCCCAGCTGGCCAACCTCCCGCATCCCTCCTGGCCCCAATCGTGCACCAGTGGGGTCGTTTGGCCTGGCCTTCGTCCTCTCACAATCTGGGAACGCCTCAGGGGATGTTGGAGAGCTGGTTTCAGCCCAATCCTGCAGGCCAGGCTGAGGGACCCCACTGGCGCACGAATTCATACACTGGGCCCCTAGTGTTTCATAAAACCTAGACTAGGTACTATTTGTATGGCCCTTGATAGAAAAAGTTTGCTGATCCCTGCTCTAGACACCAAAGCCTGACAAGGTCAAGAAGATAGCTATATACCAGGAGGGTCACAGCAGTTGATTTGGGGTATGCAGTCCTTGACTAGGAGAAATAGGGGAAATGAACCTTCGGGATAAATTGGTTGACTTAGTCTTATACCCTTAGCACCTGGCATGGAGTTTGGCACATACAAATCATTCAGGACTATTTATAAAATAAAATTTAAAAGGTCCTTTTATCTTAGAAATACACCTCCAAATATCATCGTGTTGACTTTCTAAGAATTTTATAGGAGTCCAACAGCTCCTGTAGTCTTGCCCCAGATAATACATGTCTAAAAGGAATTCCTGAGGGCATTTGTCATCAAGCAAAGGGTTCCATGACACCGAAGATGATAAGCACCACCAACTGAGGGATTGATTCTCTATCACCTTTGGCAGTATTTTCCCAACTGTGAACCCCATTCATGAATTTAATATTTTTATTTAACTTGGTCTGATTATTTTATACTTTCAACCTCTTTTAGACTTTTCTTAAGCAACAGCATTTATGAAATGAAGGGTTTGAGGTGGTATGTGGATTTTTTTCTAATTTACAAGAGTAAAAGTGTACAATTATTTCACATGATTTACAGCTTCCTCTAGATTTGACCTAAAATTATCTCATATACTTCCAGTAGAAAATATTGGTCAATGGAATGCATTTCAACTTTCTAGCATGGCTCTCAAAACAGCTATAACCAGGTCTTAACTTCTTGATCCAGTCTTTACTCCCATTCATCCTCGCCAGTGCATGAAACATTGCAATTGTTCCATTGATCTTTGTTGAAAGATAAAATAAGTTGTAAACCTTGTTTAAAATAGACTGATATCTTCATCACTTGTGAAAACACCCCTTTGCTTTATTGTATGTTTCACCTTGGGGTAGGTTCTTCTGACCTTTGGAAAGCCCTATTCCCTCATTTCCAACTACCTAGCTGTGACTCCTCCCTGTGGAACCTTCCCTTCCTTAACCTCCCATCTGGATATTCACTCCCTTCTGAATCACTTGAGTACTTACTCTCTATCTCTCCTTTTACCTTTGCCATGTACATCCTTGTATTTCAGTTGTCTCTTCATGAATGGATCTTCCCAACTAGACTGTCATCATGCTGGCAAGTACCACATCTTAAATTCCTTTCTATGCCTTCAATCTGCAAGATTACCTTCGAGGCAACACTTTAAACATATTGATTAATTGATGATCCCAGGCATCAGACCACATTGATTTATAAGTGTAACATATGTCCTTAATACATCAAGTAGCTTGGGAATTGTCCCCTCCTTATAAGAATGGAGGAGACAGCTCACCTTGGGCAGGGAACATGTGAAGACCAAAAATAGGGGAGTGGACTGGTTGCTTGACCCATGAGAAAAGTGCAGAATAAAAGCTCACTCTAGTGAGAGGAAAGGATTACAAGGGAACACTGGGAAACTTGGTGATCATGAATATGTTCACTATTGTGATTGTAGTGATGGTTTCAATGGCTGTTTACTTATGTCAAAGGCTATCAAATTATACACTATAAATACGTGCAGTTTATTGTATGTCAGTTTTCTATAATAATAAAAGCATAATATGCAAATTAGACCAAATGTCCTCTGGATGTCCTTCCTTCCGGACAAAGCCGCAGCAGGCAGGGGCTGTGGCAGAGGCAGCAGAGGCAGCAGAGGCCCCCGGCCGAGGTAGAGGCGGGTGGGGGCCAGGGCCAAGGCCCTTGCATCAATTTCGTGCATCAGGCCTCTAGTACTTCAATAAAGCTGTTTAAAAATAAATTCACTGTGCATTTGCAAATATAGTAGGTAATAGGTGGAGGAGTTACATTTCTAAGCAAATTTAATGTACCAGGTGCTCTGTAAACATTGTTTTATTTAGCTCTTACAATGTCCTTCCAATGCAGGTATTGCTACTCTGTGCATTTTACACCAGACGAAACTGAGCCTCAGAGCCGAGAACTGACTTCCCCCAGATGACAAGATGCAGTCAGAGCTTTGATAGGAATATTGGTCGTGCTTTTTCCACCTTCGAGGTGGCAATTGTTTCCCCTTGATTAGTTAGATTTGGAGGGATTGGGGGATTTGTTTTGTTTTGTTTTGTTGGTCTTTGTCTCCTTAAAGCTGCCCTGAGCAGACCCAAAGAGCCAAAGAGAGACAATAGCAGCCAGCAGGGCGAGCCCAGTGCAGCATTCCTGTCCTGGGGACTTCGTATTCCCACCCACAGACTGGCGGAGCTGCAGGCTGAGCTGTCCATGGAGTGAGGACCCTACCCTTGCTGATCTCTAGTAATGAGAAACTGTAAATGTTACTTCCTGACCTGGATCATCCACATCCTCCAGGGGAGAAGTGAAAGCTGAGAAACCCCAATTTCCCTGGAGGACTGGAGTGGCTCTGAGCCAGGCACTTAGGGTTCAGCGCACAGAAATCCTAGGAAGGAAGGACTCCCATGGAAGAAGACTGTTCATTGGCAATTCAGACTCACCTCCAAAGGAATCTGTAATTTCAGCTTTGCCAATTCCATTATGTTACTAAATGTTACTAAATACCAGATCCAATATGTTACTAAATATTATAAATTTTGGTCTGGCAACTAAATTTTTAAGGCAAACGGCATCTCCAGGACTAAGCAATACCTACTCAACATTTTCTGTAATGCCTAGAATTTAGGGAATTCATCAGGAATAACTAATGTTTCTTCAACACTTCCTAGGAAATGGAATGTTTCTTATCCAGAACCTTTTTTGAATCACTCTATTGTATTGTATCCCCAATATACAGATGAGGAAATTGAGGATCAGAGAAATAAAACTCATTATCCACAACTACCAAATCAACCTGTTCTCAAAATTCCAAATCTCTGAGCTATGTCTTTGACACCACCTTTCTCCTTTTGAGACAGTCTGGCCAAAATTGATCTAAACCCTATTTTTCACCTGGCTAGTGTCTATAAAAGCATAATTGGTAAATATTAAAGAGTTAGTTTCTTTGGACCCACCGTTTTTACCATAGATATTAGATTTTTGGAGGGGTCAACTAACACCATAATAAACAAAGGATTAACTTCCAAGGTCATTAGATTTAGTTACTGAATAAAGATCTGGGAGGAGAAAACACATCTTTCCACTGATATGTAAAGCTTGTGCCTCACTCTTCATAAAGGCACAGATATAAGTTGGGTCATTAACTGGTCCGTGCACACTTCCTAGAAACTATAAACAGTGTTTCAAGGATATACATGTCACATCAAATGCAACAAAACTGTAGGAAAACCCTCTAAAATATAAGCTTCCATCCTGTTTGAGCATCTTTTAAATAAGGCCACAAAAGGGAAACTCGTCCAAAGCTTGAGCGAAACACAAATCACAACTTTCTGGTTTTTGTCTATTTTCATCATTTTTAATCAAAATAGAAGTTGACAAACTTTGTAATCAATCAAAAGCCAAGTGTAAACGGAGGCCTATCTGAAAAGTGACCAACAGCGGTACAGTAGTAGGCCAACATTAACTTTTTGTATTACTTGCTGTCAAAATTTAAACATTTTTCAAGATCCCATTATAATGTCAAAATGGTAGAGAATTTATAACTTTGAATTAAAAGATATTCTTTAGTACCTTTCAATACCATTTGGAAAAGAAGCATTAAAATGATATAGGCCATAATGTGTATTGCTTTGTAGGTCTGTAGATCTGTATTCACTCTTATTCGCTATATCATGCATTAGGAATTTATCACTCCTTGAAAAAGATCCAAGCCAAATGTCATCGATAGAATGTAAACTTACCTTCATTTTTGAAACTCCTGATGATGTTGGCAGATGGCATGGAGGTGCGGTCAGTGGCAAATTTATTGTAGAGTTCCAACATGTACTCTGGCGGGTCCACCTTGGCGGAGTCCTGCATAGGGATGTCAGACAGGTTCAATGTTTTGAGAAACTCATTCTTCATGCTCTGTAGCAGTGTGTCAAAGTCAACACCATCTTGCTCCGAGAAGACATCATCGAAGAGGGGCATGTCTTCTTCCAGGGGCGACTGCTCCAGGCTCATGATGGGGCTTCCAGAAGCAGAGTGAGCTGCCAGGCAGAGGAGAGCGCACAGCTGCAGGGCCAGAGAATCCATGACTCTGCTCAAGCCCCCAGGCCAACCCAGGAAGGTTTAGCTCCCCTGGGCTCTAAGTGGCAGTTTTATCTCACTGAGCGTAAATGTCTCCTGTCACTGGAGACAAGTTTGGAAACTCTTCCTCTCTCTCCCTCCCCCTACCATTCTTCCTCTTCCCCCAAAAGTCAGGTTGCAGTAATTGGATAACAAAATACCCTATAGGGGCCTAGCCTTTCTTATCTCGCTAGTGTAAACTTGTGCACCAGATTTTGTTTCTATCTTGCAATCCCTTTTTCTTTTAATGAGCATTTTGTAAACATTTCCACATTCTGACACTGGCTGAGAGATAGGACAATTTTCTCCTTGCAAAGGCTCTGCTTCTCTTCCTTTCAATTCACTTCCTTTTGGCAGGAATGCCTAAATTCTGCTTTTAAGCGGTTCAGTTTCACACATGCATGTAACAAATATTAAGAATCAAACACGATACACATCGATGGCGGTATCTATTAATTCAAGTAATGGGGCTTCCATCTTCACGTACATATTTTTGAAGAAAGACCAAATATCCAAAATCTTCAAGTTAAATTAATAGATATAAGTGAGTTTACATAAACTTTAGAGTCAATAGTCTTTTTTTGTACAGATTTGATCTGGCTAAAATGACTTTGAAAAATAAGGAGAGTGCTTCATTATAAAAGGAATCAAACAGGCATTGTTCTAAGTGCTTTGCATATCACCTAAAGTGCTCCCCGTAATAATTTTATTATTATCCCATCACACATATGGGTCACCGCCGTTCAATAGCTTGCCAGAGGTCACAAAGCTACAAAGTCTTAGAGCCAGGACTTGAACCCAGGCAGTCAGACTCTTGTAAAAAAAAAAAAATAAAAGGAGACAATCTGACTTTTGAATCAGTGTCTCCCTAGACTGGGGCATGAGGAGCGATGTTGAAAGGCTAACTAGTCCCAGCCCAGCTCTTCCCGGGGGAGTTCATAGTCAGGAGGCAGGCAACAATTTGCAAGTCCTTCACCCATGCAATGAATTATTAAGATCACCAAAACCCCTAACAAATCTACCTTGATGGCTCAGTCAAAACGATCATCAAGAGGCTCTAGTAAAAGTTTGATGCATAACATCATTAGGCAAATGAAGAATGACAAATGCCTTGGTCCGAAAAACCATGGTGACATTGACTGGAAAGACAAAGCGAGTTCATCTTACTTTCCAACCCCAATTAGTGGTAGCA
>NW_005359516.1:3631335-3679713 GCF_000412655.1 Myotis brandtii | reverse complement strand
GTGTCTCCCTGGCTTGCTCAGTGCACTCATTCCCTGTGTGATGATTCAGGTGCCCTGGCACTGTGCTTAGAGGGCTGTGTCCAGATATTGGGTACTTAGGTTCTGAGTTAAATTTTTCTGTATTTATTCCAATAGGTTAGCTACAGAATCTTCACCTTTTACTTCCTTGAGGGTCCCAAGGTTAATAATCATCTTTTGATTTTTTCCTCTCCTAAAATGCAAAATTTTACAGCATTTTAAAAAATTACCTTAAGAAGAACAGACTTTTAAAGAAAAACAACCTCTCCTCAAAATTGTCCATTTGTTTAGTAATCGTTGATTTTGTTTCATTGCTCCATTTCAGCTGAAGCTTCTGCTCCTACATTAAAAAGGTGACCATAGACTGAAAATAGATTACACCCTGACCAGGTCCGCTAGTGAGTGATCCGGGGGCCGGACCGCATCCTGCGGGTGGTTCGTTTTAACATGAGTTTTCTGACAGCATGCCAGCAGGGCTCCTGTATCATATCCCACATCAAAACAAGCCCCGTTTATCTTCACACACACAGATGTCAACGCACACTCCAGATCTCCGAACGGCAGGCATGTGCGTGTAACTGCCACAGGACAGCAGAGTAAGTGGCGGCACTTATAACCCGGGTGCACCGTTTCAAAGGTCAGGAGGAGAGACGGGCATCCTACCTTGCAAAGTTCTAGTTCTTTCCATTCTCAGGGGTAAGACGTGCAACTGAGCTACCACTGGCCATCTTGTACTCCGTGATAGAGTGACTATGGGGTTTAATATTGGGACCAGTTTCCGAATCATAAATGTTTATATTTGGGGCTGGTTGAAAGATAGAATAGGAAAATGTCTATAACCACATCTCGATGCCTATGGCTTCCTTAACTGCAATGTCCTCAAGCCCCACACCTCTGCGGGGGTAGATGAGGAGGGAGATTGGGTTTCATACACGGAGGAAGGGGATATAACTTTCTTCCCTTTTCTAGGCCTGGGATAGCTTATAATTAACTGCAGAATCTCATTACCCCTATGATTTTCTGTAGAAGCTCTCCCTGATGATTCTAAAAGGTTCAAATATCTCCACATTCCTTCCCCTAGCTCGATTTTTCTGAACACCAACTATTACTTTGCAGTGATCTCACTATTTTGGATCCTACTACACTTCCCAATCTCAAAGATCTAAGGGTAGTTTCAATAACTGCACAAATTTGAAGGATCTAAGACTGAATTTCACTGGCCTCTCAAGGGGATCTGTGGCCCAGACAAGGTGTAACCTCTGGACTATACCTCTGTGAATTCTGATGTTTCCTGTAAGTAAAGCACAGACCCTGATCAATGTTACTGATAAAGTTCTCCTGACTGACTAGAGGTCAAGGAAGTTAGGAGGTTTCTGAACATGCATGACTCCAGGTGCTTGGAACCCTCCACCTTGGACCCCACTTCGGAAGCATTACACTACTCTTGCTACCTACTCAGCAATTTTCAGATCTTTGGGGTGTACCTTCTCAAACCAAGTGTGATAAAATATTTAGCAAGCTATATACCAGGCCCCAGCCAATCAGAACAGATTCCAGCTGTAGTGCCAGAGCAGGACCCCAGAAGCCCCACACTTCCTTTTTGAGCTTTGGATCCTGAGGAGATGGGATGCTGGGGAATGGGATCAGGCAGCAGCTACTTACCACTTGCATGACAATATTTCAATAGTTTAGCACTACCCAGCACTGTTGTACTATGTATTACAGGTGACTGTAAGTTCAGCCTAAAATTCCCAAGCCGGAGCTCTATAAGCTATGGAAATTAGAATTTGCAAATTCAATATAAGGACAGATGGTCTGCACTGATTTATTCCCTTGACTGCTGTCTGGATGTCCTCTCATTCTTCAGTCCAGATTTTTCCCACTGAATCCAGACCTAGGAAGCCATTGGGGGTGGGGGTGGGGTTGTCCCTAGGATGGGTCAGGGAGCTCTGCTCTTCTCTGATACCATCTATCCCATCACCTCCTTTGAGGGTTCGAAGTTGCCTTGGCAGTGGCATTTCTCATCAACTCCAGATTCCAGAGTCTACATTTCAGTAGGAGAAATGTTTCCTTGTCTCTAGTTACCTCTCAGCCTTTAGATTGCTGCTTACCCAAGGCTTAGCAGTCTGCCATATGGTTCTCACACAGCAACACACAGAGGCCATGTCAACTCAACTCAACTCAATTCAACTCAACTCAACTCAATTCAACTCAACTCAAAACTCCTTCAAGGATGTGCTTTAAATAGTCCTAAGCACCCTCCTTCCATAACCTTCCATGTAATCCCTTCACTGTCCCAGAGGGCCTTTAATGTGAATTACCATCAATAATCAAGATAGCAACAAAAATATTTGAGGTTTTGTAAGAGTATTTAATTCAACAAGATTTCTTGTGTGTACATACTCTGTGTCAGGTACTGTTCAAAACCAAAACCTGAAGAAAATAGACCAAACTGTTGACCTTGTGAAATTTACTTTCCAGTTGGAGGGAGAGAGATAATAAATATACAAATAAAATAAGTACAATGGAAAGCACAGACCCAAGTAAGAGGATAGGAAGTGCCAAGGGGAGGGTTTGCTATTTTACTGTCAAGGCCAAAGAAGGCCTCCCTGGTGGAGGCTAGGGAGGTCCCTGGGGGCCCAAGAGCATTGCAGGCAGAGAGAACAACCTCTGAAATGACAGCGTGCTTGTAAGGCTTAAGTATCACCAAAGTCAGAATGGTTATAGAACATCCAGAAAAGGGGAGAGTTACAGGGAATGCGGTCCAAGAGTAAGTTAGGGCTGGACCAATTCGGAGGAGATGGATCTTTTTTAAAATCATACTATACAAATACACAACTTCGCCTCTTGTTGTTTTTTTCACTGAATATTCCATCTTAAGGGTGTTTCATGTTGCCATATAATCTTCACAGCCATGAATCATAGTAATTGCCTAATTCCATTGAGTGGATGCCCCACAACCTTGTAAGAGGATTTTTTTAAGTAGTAAAGAAAAACTAACAATTCTATTGAAATGTAAAGACTTGGATTTTTTACATTTGAAATACGAGTGACATATATTGTAAGATTGAGAACATAATATATTTGCTTACTTAAAACATGGGTAGGAGGAAGAAAAAAAGCAGAGTGGTCAAATAACATTTATTCTCTGTAAAATGCCATCAGCCTCAGAAATAAATGGAAACGAATAGTCTGTGCCGTGTTACTTTTTGTCTGGATTGAGGAAGTAGGTTACTAACCAGGTCCCCTGCCCCTGCTCCTGCCTCCTAACAGTCTATTCTCAACATGGCAACCAGATGCTGATATGATATTAGATCATCACTCAGAGAAAAAGACAAAGTCTTGCAAAAGCCCTGGGATCCCTCCATTACCTCTCTGATGTCATTGACACGTCAACTCCATGCCAGCCCCATGGCCTCCTTCCTGTTCCTTGAACACTCCACTTTGGGCCTTTGCTTCAACTGTTCTCTCTTCCTGAAACAGTCTTTCACAGATAATTCACATGGTCCATTTCAACTTCTTCAAGTCTTGGCTCAGATTAACCTCCTTAATGAAACCTGCCCTGTGACCACCCTAATCAAAATTGCAATCCATCAGGCAACTCTGAACCTACCTAGCCTGCTCTAGCTTTTACTCATCACTTTCCAGCATAAGATAGAATCCTATATAATAAGAGAGGAATATGCAAATTAGCCGGGACCCCGTAACGTCACTATCAAACAGCAGGGACCTGAGGCTGCATGGTGCTTGGCTGGGGTGAGGGACCTCAGGCCACTCCCCCTGCCCCACGGGGCTTGACGGTGAACCTTAGGTCACACCCTCCACCTGGCAGGGCTTAACGGGGTACCTCAGGCCATGCTTCCCGCCCAGTGGGGCTTGATGGGAGAACTCAGGCCACGCCCCCCACCCCAACATCAGGCCAGGAGACCTCATGTTGCACCCCCATCCTGCCCCAGCACCAGGCTGGAGGCAAATAGCAATATTAAAATATTTCTTGTAATTAATTCCCTTAATGTGCATGAATTTTGTGCACCAGGCCACTAGTTTATTAATATGGCACACTCCTTGCTTTATGTTCATCTCTCTCTGCCATTCCCCTAACTCTCCAGCTAGAATATGTGTTCCTTGATAGCAAGGATCTTTATTTTATTCATTGATATAGCCTAAGTGCCTAGAGCTTGGCACATAGTAGTTAATAAACAGTCTTTAAAGGAATATATGATTGCAAACAATTAAATATTTTCATCTTTAGATTACTTATAGTAATACCATAAAAGCATAAATGTCACTTAAAATAAATATCCATTATTAAAGTATGCAGGCATTTCTTTGAAACCCTCTCTATAGGTATTTATTTCTTTAAGATCCTCTATATAGTTTATATGCCACCTTACACTACTGGTATCCATCTAAAAATTTGCAAAGAATTAATTTAAGATTCTTCTAAAATTTTATTATGCAATGTGCCATATGCACAAAATTTTTATATAAAGTATATAAAAATGTTTGAAGGCAATAATAAAACAAACACAACTGTATACTTACCACCCAGTTGTAAATGTAGAAAAGACTAATACCTTTAAAACCTCCAATATAACCCTTTCCAATTCTTCTCCTTTTCCCCAACAGAGGTAGCTACTAGACAATTTTCTGCTAATCACCTGTTACATTTTTATGATTTTACTACATATGAACACATCCCTAAAAATACACAGTTTAATTTTGCCTATTTATTGATTTCAGAGAGGCAGAGGAGGGAGAGAAAGATAGAAACATCAATGATGAGAGGAATCATTGATTGGCTGCCTCCTGCATGCCCCACACTGGGGATTAAGCCTGCAACCCGGGCATATGGCCTGACCAGGAATTGAACCATGACCTCCTGGTTCATAGGTCAATGCTCAACCACAGAGCCATGCCAGTTTTGCCTATTTTTATATATATAAACAAAGACATGCTCTATGTTTTCTTGCTTTTTGCACTCAACTGAATGTGTTTTGATGCACACATGTTGATGCATGTAGCTGTAGTTCATTGAATTTTACTATTGCATAGTTATTGGTATTAGAAATATATAAAAATTTGTTTTCATTACACCATTGATAGACATTTGGATCGTTTCTTTTCCCTCATTATATACAATGTGTTATCAATAATCTTATTGCCAAATTGTTTTCCCAAATGATCTTCCTAATTCACTTCCTCCCAGCAGGAGTTTTTTACTGTTTCACTTCCTTGCCAACACCTGTGTTGGTTGACTTTAGGGACTCTGATTGAGGCTGAGATTCTCTTTCTTCTGTTGCTCTCCCCATTCATTCCTGGGATTGGCAGCACAGCATGAGGCAGTCTTCTGGAAAAAAGAATAAATAAGGGCTCAATATGTAAAAACAATTTTGAACCTTTATCTTTGTCATATAAAGACCCTTGGGGAAGTCCTGGGAGCAGAACTCCTTTCATCCTAAGAACTAGTGCCTCATATGCTATCTCCAACCCTAGAAGATAACAAGTAGATAAATTATTATCCTATTCCCCTTTGCTAAAAAAAAAAATGTAGGAGGAAAAAGACAACCCATATTTTAAAAAAGTATGTAAACTGATATTATCTATAAAATTCCAAAGTAGCAAAATAGTATTATTATTATTAGCTTTATAAAAAGTTCACTATTCCTTGGAATAGTGAGTTCCCACATTACATTTTAAATGGAATTTGTTGCACGTACCCTCCTATGAGAAACACATTTATTCATAGAGTGAGGCAAGAAGCTTTACACATTGCAGAAGATTACATTCTCTGTATCTAAAATAACATTTTCATCGTTTTTAAAATCTAACAAAAATTTTGTTGGCTTGCCCTTCTTAAGTAGTAAATGCTAAAAATGAAAATGCCCACTGACCTAGGATATCCTAGGAGTGGAATGGATTGTCCATCAACATGCTCTTAGAATCACTCGAGGTGTTTGACAGCTGTGCTAAGCAACCGTACCGAGTGCAAAGACAAAGATGTAAACCCAGCCAGGGCGCTCTGCCACCACACTGAGATAAGTCAAGCCCTTTAACACCAGAGACTGGCTAAGGGTTTATTCCACACTCTCAGCAAGATAAGCTGCCATTCATGCCTCACAAGACACTCAGGTCTGGACAGCAGCTCAGAGGGAAAACTAAGAGACATGAATAAGAACAATCTTTCAGTGAAGGAAATTAGTAGATTTCCCATTGTTTTGACTCTAGTTCTATGAGGAGCCTGTATGCTGGGCTCTCTAAGCAGGATCATGTGGAAAAAGGAATAACCCCCGTGTCAGCCATTTCCCATGCATTTTCAGATCTCTGCTATGCAAGGTGGCATTTTGTTTCCTCATTTTACAGGTGAAACTGTGGTTCAAACAGTTAAATGAATCATCCCAATGTCACATGCTGGGGAATTTGGATGCATACTCACCCTCTTGCCACTGCTCCCTCCGATTTGTCTAACCAGACTTTGTTAGGTTACTTACTGGTCCACATAGCTGGACTCTGAGAAGGTGGATAGGGCACGACAGAAAACTTTCACTATATGATTACACACTGTACTCGCTGTTAATGTGGTTTCCCTGAAAGCCAAATGAATCTTCTAATATTTTTAAATTTCCTAGGACAGTTCCAATTTCAAATGTTTTGTCCTATTTCCCCAGAAGGATAGGCAAAATATGAGCCCCCTTTCTTTTTTCCATTAAGAAAATATGGTCACCTGTCTGTAGAATACACTTTGCAGGAACAACACGCATTCCTTCTTTGAGTGATCACCACCAGGACCTTCCTTAGAGCTGCAAGGTCAAGACAAACCAACCCCCTCCCCCATGATATTATTGAACTTGGAAGGTGACTATGACAAGATGATGAATACCTAGAATAAAAATAAACATGGCTTTATTAAAAAAAAAAAAAAGACAGGATTCATTTCAGTCATGTCAATCTGTGAATGTCAGTGTCACGGTCTGAGAATGTATAACCATACAGAACATTACAAATATAACCCCTTGCTCCCCAGCTTCATGATCCACTGAGGCATATCATGTCACTTAGAACCGTTGACTCTTGAAGTTGGAAGGAATATTGGAGGTCAACCCGGCTGGCCTCAGACAGCTGCAGGAAGAGAGGAGGAAGGAGAAAGAAATAACTGAGACCCGCCTTATCAGTGGGCAGCCACTTTTCTGACTACTTTCACTTGACAAGTTCTGAAGGTTGCATGCCAGAAGGGCTTCTTGGAGAAGGTCTTCCGTATCAGAGTGATAGCCTGAGTGTGTTGTGACAGAACTGTTGCTGAACATCACACATTTCTTGGTGAAATCAGAGTCTACATGTAACCCATCTTCATTAAATGCCATGCATAGAACAAAGAGAAAAGGAAAGCATGGATGATCTTTGGCTTTAGGCAACGTGGAAATAGCAGATCTATTTACAGAAACAATTTTCTGGCTTCCAAACAGAAAGGGGTGGCCAATTCTGCCTTAAAAGGCTGTTACCTCCCAAGAAAATATTTTTTTCTTTCTTCCCATCAATGGAAAAAGGTCAAGTTGCAATGTAATCATATGATGGTCATAAGACAGAAATTCTTACAAACCAATGTGAATATATAACTGGGAAATGACAAAGTGCATTTTAGATAAGGGCCCTCAATTAAGCTTGTTCTGATGTAATTCACATTGTGTGGAAGTCCAAGGGACTAAAGCCATGTATATCCTTCACATGTCCACCAAAATTGTTATTAGAGAATTATCTATCAAGGTTTTGTGTTTAGGATTCATGGGTTAATTATCTCTGGGGATTTTGTACAGTTGGGATGGATAACAAAATGTAGAAGGAATTCTAGTTGAGGATAACATTAGAATTCTTTAAGTAGCCAAACAGACAACCAAATGAAGTTTGGGTAGCTGAATAATAGAAAAAAGGTTAAGACTTATTTTAAGGAGATTCTAAAAACTCTTGCCTGATTCTGCCACTCTTGCCACACAGCAAACATTGGCTTAGCTAAGATAATACACCCAAGTGAACTCTGTAAGAAAGCCAACTGACCAAATTTGTGATCAAAAGAATTTTAAAATATGCATCCCCAAACTGTTATTCCAGGCACAGAAACGGTCATGATCTGTTGCATGGTTGACATACTTGTGAGTTGTATCAGCTTCCCTGAGATAAGGTTAGAATGCCTGTCTTCTTGAATACATGGACAACTTGAGAGTGGAGACTGTATTTCATTAATTTATTCCTGGAATCTTGGCACACAGTACATGCTCAATGAATCAATAAACAAAAGAGTACATTGGTGATGAATGTTATTACATATTTATCTGCATTGGGTTTTATGCAGCACTATACAGAGAGTTAAGCATAAAGATGTTCAAAGGAACTTATATATAAATTAAGGATACTAACCTGCCTACTGTCCCAATATTCCTCAAATTGCTGGTGCATTCTAATCCTTAAATGCACTTCCATCTCTTGCCTCTTGCCATCCACCTTCTGTCCCACATCAGAGCCACTTACTCTCCTTCCTCAGGGATCATTTTAAAAATATTGAGATTCCACTGGCTATTTCTTTGTGGATTAAGTATTTTGGGAATATTAGCCAGGGCTTAATTCATGAGAATCCTGGTCCTCCAAGTGGCTGATGAGACAAGAAGGATCTGGGCATCATTAAGTTAGGAGGACATATCCTTCCCAAACCACCATCTCCTTCTCTAGGCCTTCTGGGTGAAGAGGTCTCTGGGCCCCTTCTTTCTTAGCTGTGTTTTCTATACAGTTTTGTTTTGGTGTTTTGTTTTTTTAAACATATTTTTTATTTATTTCAGATAGGAAGGGAGAGGGAGAGAGAGATAGAAACACCAATGATGAGAGAGAACCATTGATAGGCTGCCTCCTGCACACCCCCAGGAACCGAACCATGACCTCCTGGTTCATAGATCCATGCTTAACCACTGAGCCATGGACTGGGCATGTGGTTTTTTTCTTATCTGGGTTGAGACAAGGACACTGCTTCTGCCTTTGGGTTCTAAACTTTGAACCTTCTTAAGGTCAGAATAAAAGTGTTCCTCTGCCTGGTCCAGTCCGGCTCATCAGGAGACTACATTAGGTTTTGGAGAAAATCCTCATAGAAATAAAATTATTCTGCCTGGAGAGTGTCCCTGCTACATAAATGTTGCTCTCTGGAACTTGTGGTGGTGATATCAGGCAGCTCTTTGAGAAATTAAGAATCTTGAGCCCCAGCCAGAGGCAACTTATCATGGCTAATAATTCATCATTCACCACCACCACTAGAACAAATGTTTATTAAGCACCTACACTGTGTAATGCACAGTGGCACTAGGCTGCAAAGACAGGCACTGCTCCGGCAACTCCAACAGACACACAATAACAATAAAAAGCTACCATTTATTCAGGTCTTACTCTGTGCCAGGTACTGAGCCCCCTGATTTCTGGTTATTGTCTCATCTAATTCTCCTCCAAAGTCTATGACCTAGGTGCTATCATCATCTCCATTCCACAGATGAGGATGCTAGACAGAGAGCCAGGAAGAAGAGCCAAGATTGACAGTTCCAAAGCCAGTCATTCACTTCAACACCATTGCACATTCCCAAGGGGAGTTGATTTGATGAAATAAGTGGGTGGCAGAGAGACCACAGCTGGGAGGAGAAGGAAAAGGCATAGAAAAGGGAGCAGCTTTGCCTGCCTATAAGGAAGGGAGAAAGAAAAAGATGGGTACACAGCTGGGAGGAGAAGGAAAAGGCATAGAAAAGGGAACAGCTTTGCCTATAAGGAAGGGAGGAAGAAAAAGATGGGTGGAAATACAGCCATAGTTGAGGTGGTAGGAGAAGTTGAGGTACTTCATACGTAATAGCCTCAATTTCCTCTGGGAAGTAAGAGGCAAAATTATCTGATGGGTAAAATGAGAACAAGAATGAGGTAGATGTAATAATGATGATGATGATGATAACAATAATAATAACAGCAAATGCTGAGTGCCCTCTGTGATTGACAATGCAGTACTTTATTTCCAGGAGTGCTCCCTTTTAATTCTCACAATTCCATGAGGTAGGCACTTTTTTGCACTTCAGGAAACTGGGGTTCAAAGAAGTAAAATAATATGCCTATTGCCGATTGTGTAATAAGTAGTAGAACTAAAATTTAAACCCAGGAATTCTAACTTCAGAGTCTAAGCAGCTGAGAGAAAAGTGAGACGTCTGCTCAGGAACATATTTAAAAAATGACTTTTCACTTAAAATATAAAAAATTGGAAAATTGGTGGTCTTAGAGGTGGTTTGTGTTTTTAGTTTAGCACACTTGAACTGAAAAGGGAGCAGCAAAGTCAATATGTCAGGGAAATAGCTGAAAATGCTGAAACTGAAGTTCAGGAGAGAAATTATGTGTAGCATTTTTTTTGTGTGTGTTTTTTTTAAACAGCCATGTTTTCTTGACTTTTTTAAAGAGAAAAGAAGAGAAATGTTGATGTGAGAAACATCAGTGGCTGCCTCCTGCATGCCCCCGATGGAGGATCGAGCCCACACCCAGTCATGTGCCCTGACTGGGAATCAAACCTGTGACCTTTCGGTGCACGGGACAATGCTCAACCAACTGAGTCATCCTGGCCAGCGCATGTGTAGCGTTTTCATAGCAACAATATGTTATTTAGGTATAATGCACTCTAGTTTCCAAAATTTTGACTTAGTGAGCAGTACAACTCAATCCATATATCCCAGCACCAATAAATGTCACTAAAACATACAATTTTCCCTTCATAAAGTTTGGTAAAAATATAACAAATTTTAGGCAACCCCTAGAGAATCTTAACCAGTCAATACAAGTAGGACTAAAGCCATTTCCTAATTATTAAAGTGAACTCTATTTGGAATTTCAGCAATATTGAAATAATATTGCAAACTTTAGTTGTAAAGTCAACTGGGTCCACAGAACCACAGGGCTGATGACAAATACTGAGTGCTGCTCTGAGACACTACATGAACTAAGCATCCGGTAAAGAAAATGAGTAGATGGTACCAGAAGCAGTCACCTTACAGCAGGATGAGGTCCTCAGTAGAAATAGTGAATTCAACAGTGAGAAGAGGAGGACGACAGCTGTGAAGGAGGCTGCCAAGGACCAGAGGGAGAGGGCCTTGCAGAAATAGGGGGTTTCCCAGGGAGAAGATAAAGAATAGCTTCTGCTTTATTTCCTTTGCTGCTTTGCTATTCTTTTCTTGGTACAAAACCAGTGAGAGGTCAATTTTTCCAGAGAAAGAAGTTCTTCTTTTGTTGCCAAATTTCTGCTATAAAAGGTGTCAGGTTCCAGTGTCACTCACTCAAGTGTTTTACTAAATTAATGAACGTCCCAAGTAACTTGGTAAAATTCTATAACACCATCTTTACCTTTTGTTTTGTTTGGTTTGGTTTGGTTTACCAGCATGGCCAACGTTTCTCAGACTTTTTCTATCCATTTTCTTCCCACAACCCTCAATCGACTCTTTCACATCACCCTCAGCCAAGCCCACACACTCTCTTGCTCTGTGCACGCGTGGCTGGCTTGTTTCTTTCTGTGCTCTGCAGAGGGAAACTTCTGCAGGGACTTCACCCACTGGGCTTTCAACAAGCAGTCAATGTTTGTTCGGGAATTGTCCTTTACAGCATCTTGGATGTGCATTACCCTGCAGCAAAGTGGTGCTCCCACCTCAGCTGTGAATTAAATCTGTAGATAAATTTCTATTCTTTTTATTCCTATGAAATTAAAAAACCTTGCACACTTTATTTTCACTTTCATGGCTTGAGAATAGAACTCAAACACATAGCCCAGAATCAGACACAGTCCAGCCTAGGGTTTCCTGTGGTTCAGAGTGTGACCTGTGATCAGGGAGCCTTGCTACTTGCTTTGATTAGGCAGTTTTCTTAACCCCTCGGGGCCTCACTTTTCCCATCTACAAAGCAGGGATAATGCTGCTTTACGTAATGAGGCTTTGTTCTAATAATTGTTACCATGTAATAAGGCTTTATTCTCATATTCATTACCATGGATTTGGAGATCTATTCAGCTCCAGACTTTAAAACTCTTTATTCTTCCTTTTAGGTAAAGTCTTCACATAAATCTTCAACATCAGTGACATCACTTGAGCCACTTTTCAAGTCCTTTAGCACGGCTTCCAGATCTTATCACCCACTTCCAAGACAGCTGCAGTGTCAGCCTTTCCTAGAAAACGGATCCCAAGCACAGACATGCACTTGGAAAACATTAGCTGTTAGTTTTTTCAATTGTCCTGAGGTGTATTTTTATGACCTGTCCAGGGTAAACACCTATTTTACTGCCTTTTTAAGGCCCTTTTTTCTTCTTCTATCATTCAGTGGTTGCTATTGGAAGCATACTTCCAAAAATACTTACAAAATATGAGTTACATTTCTTTGCTTTTTAAAATTTTGTCAGTTCAAACAGACCTCAGTAAATATGGAACTAAGGCAGCGGTTCTCAACCTGTGGGTCACGACCCCTTTGGCGGTGGAACGACCCTTTCACAGGGGTTGCCTAAGACCATCCTGCATATCAGATATTTACATGACGATTCATAACAGTAGCAACATTACAGTTATGAAGTAGCAACGAAAATAATTTTATGGTTGGGTCACAACATGAGGAACTGTATTTAAAGGGCCAGAAGGTTGAGAACCACTGAACTAAGGTTATTAGATTGATGTTTTCCCCAAGCAGAACTTCATTAGTCAACAGAAAGTAATTGAGACAGTAATTGTAGGATGAGACTTTGTAAGGCTTCCCATTTCAGGTGACCTCTTCTCTGACGGAGAACTTTGGGGGAAATCCTTGCCTTTCACTTGGGCCTATAGAAGAGCTGGTCTCTGTGCTGAGACTGGGAGAGGGTTTCATTTGCCTACTGACAGTCCAACCTCTGACTGGGGGATGGGGCTGCCTACAGGCAGCCCTGGGAAGACGGAGAAGTGCACGCAGGTCAACATGGAGATCTGTTATTGGGGTGAGGTATCAACCTGCAACTATGTGCCTGTATTTTATGAGCTATCGCTTTACAAGGTCATAAATAAGGCCTTTCATCAATATATGACCATGGCTGTCTCCCAGGCTGCTTTTCTGGCAGAGTGATAGGATTCCACAGAGTATCTGTTTGGAATGTTATACATTCATTCATCATCAGAATTTCAGTAGCTTTTTCAGAGCAGTTGACATTTAGACCTCTGAATGGCGAGTATTTCAGAATGGACCATGTATGGGGAAAACTGTGGGTAATGACAGCCATTCCAGAGGAGGCAGAAAGGAGGACCTCAGATTGGAAACTAATTTTAGTTATCCTGCACATGCTCACCCTGTCACACTCCTCTGTATCTCTCCTCTCACCAAATGGTTTGCTCATGTGGCAGGCAGTGCCTGATAGCATTTATGGCCATCTTCGTGATGCTCTTCCCAGAATGCTTTGGAAGAATTTAGCATTGCCCTTTGGTACCAATGACTTATGAGAACGACTTGTGCCATCCATTGCCTAAAAAGCATCAGTAAATGTCAAGGATTCAGAAATAGCTGTGTAAGCAGTTGCCAGCACACAGTTTGCAAAAGAAAAGCCTTATAGAGGGGTGGATTGCAATGACAGAATTTTGGGAAAGCGAATTCATCACAAGATGGAGTCAAGTGGTTCACACATTGGTGTTTTATCAGTTGTTGATTATTGTTAGCAAACTCAGAGTTATCCTACCAGACAGATTACTTCTTCCCAAAGACTGCCTGAATCATAGATGCAATAGAATTCTGTTGGAATGTATTAGGAGAGGACCCATTCATAGTTCATATAGCTCTTCTACTGATTGTTCCTATCACTATTAATTTTTATGAGTATATATCTTATCTCTTAACTTGTTTATGGTTGCATACTGGGAGTGTTTGAGGCCCCATTGAAAGAGAAGAGCTTAATGTGAAAATGAATTTTTTTTGACCAACAGATTGAAGATTCCTAATAGTCACCAGATTACTGACTAAAGGAGAATTGCGTGAAACCTCCATTTTTCAGAACCTCTGAAAATAAAATCAGGTGGAGATGGGACTCATTGGGACACATTTTACATCTTGAGGGGAGTTGTTCTGTAGCTTTCAGAATATAAAAGAAGGGTATGGAAAGAATTTCATACTTTAGCTTTTTATTAACATTAATCATGTTCTCTGCCTTCTAAATTTATGAAGCAAACACTATATGCTAGAGACTTGGATAAAAACTTCTCCATAGTTTGTCCTTTCTCTCCAATCCTTTTAATGTTTTATTTAATATAGTTTTATTTAAGAGCATAGTCTTTTTGTGTCATGCAGACCTTTCTGGGTACCAGACAATAAGATCACTTATTGACCATATGAACTTGAACTGATTACTGAATCTTTCTGATACTGTTTTCTCAACTATAAAATGGAGATCAAAGTACTATCTTCATCATGGGGTTGTTATGAGACTAAAATGAGATAATGCCTATAAAATATTTTAAATCCAATTCAGGTAAACTTTAAGCATTCACTGTCATTATTTAGTACAAAATTTTCTCTTTCTATTAGATTGAGCCATTTGAAATTGCCATTTTTGTATATCAAAAATGTAGACTATTAGTAACTTCATATGGTTCAACTTAATGTATTCTGTGTTTTCTAGATGGGCTTATGTTGGTTGCTATCAGAGTTAAGGAGACTGACTTCCTTAATAGTGTAAATAAGGAAAGAAACATGGTGTTCAAAGACTGGGGTTGCAGGCATACAAATTATAAGTTTACTTAAGTCAGGATTGTACTTTCTTATGTAACTGAGCACTTAACTAGGGGCTTTCTACATAGGAGATGATTAATAAATATTGGAGAAATGAATTTACATATATGAGATATCTGAACTTTAGGAAGTAAGCAACTAGCTACTTTTAAAAAAATCACCCTGTTTCCCTGAGTTATCAAATTCCTTTTTTGATACCTAAGATCAAGTTGACACAATCATTTAAAAAACATGAATAGCAAATATGTAAGACTTGAGTTGACCTGGTTGAGTTTGGGAACTAGATCTATGCTCTAGAAACCATTTCACTTCAAGGCAGTGATTCTTGATGAAAAATAAGACTGTGCAAACCATAGCATGGAAATAGGTATTAAGTCAAAGGTGGAGGTTTCAGGCATATCATTGCCCCTCTCCAAACAATTGAAAGAGATCCCAGATGCAAGAAGCTAAAAGTTACAAAGCTCTCTCTCCAGGATAAGAGCACCATGAGAAGTCAAAGGAAGCTTGGGATCTTCAGATCTCACCTTACATGCTAAGCACCATTACTTCCAGGTCTAAACCACCTCTAATAACAGATGCAACTTTGGTCCCTGGTTTCTGTCCAGAGGATCCACTTAAGTGATGGTAGTTTTGATGCATGATCATTGGAGGTATTCTCAGGGGACTTCCACTGAAAAGCACATTTAAGACATATAAATGTGAATTTAAAACATAAACCAGTGGGGCATTTGCAAATCTGTAGAGACAAAAATTGGTTAGTAGTTGCAAAGGAATGGTGTGGGGGACTCAGGGGTGATGGCTAAAGAATGCAAATTTTGTGGTATTGAAAAAGTTCTAAAATTGTGGTGATAATTGCACAACTCTGTGAATATACTAGAAGTTAATTGAATTACACACCTTAAGTGTGAGTTATAAAATATGTGAATTATATAATCCTATACAGTGGGGCCTTGACTTACGAGTGTCCCAACTAATGAGTTTTTCAATACGAGCCATCTCTCGGCCGATTTTTTGCTTTGAGTTGCGAGCTAAAATTCGGGTTATGAGCTAGCTTCAGATACCCCACCTCTAGATGGCACAGCGAACATCACAGTGAACGCCACAACATCAGCCCAGCGTCATGTGTCTCACTTGTTCAATTTTGATTTGACATATGAGTAATTTGAGTTATGAGCTCCGTCATGGAACGAATTAAACTCGTAAGTCAAGGCCCCACTGTATAATAAAAGGCTAATATGCAAATTGTCCCCTCCACCGGGAGTTCAACCCAGAGTTTAACCAGGGGGCAGGGCCGGTCAACCGACCTCGGCCCCTCCCTCAGGCTGGCCCAGCCCCATCGGCCCCAATTGGGGTGGACCGGCAAGACCCCACCCATGCACGAATTCATGCACTGGGCCTCTAGTTGAGTTTATAAACCTTTAATCCTACTGTGAAGATATATAGCCTCTGTAAGTATTTTGGGGAATAAGCGTTCTGGACTTTTCTCCATGATATGAAAGCTGTAATCTATCTTTTTATTTAAAAAATGTTTTAATGATTTTATTGTTTTCAGAGAGAGGAAAGGAGAGGGAGAGAGAGAAACATTAATGATGAGAGAATTATTGATCAGCTGCCTCCTGTACACCCCCTACTGGGGATCGAGCCTGCAACCCCGGGGCATATGTCCTGACTAGAAATCAAATCCATGATCTCCTGGCTCATGGGTCAACACTCAACCACTGAACCACACCAGTTGGACATCTACCTCTTTAAATTTAACAATGTAACTTGAATATCTTTTTATGTCAATGTACATTTATATAATCTTTATTAAATGGCTACATAAAACTACATTTGCATAAGTCTACATTTGTTTAGTCAATCTCTCATTAAATATTTAGATTGTTTTCTCTTCTTTTTACTATTTAAATACTTCTTTGAATCTAAAAAAAATTAACAGGGGGAATCTTTGATAAGCAGACTCATAACACAGTCAGTGGTACAAGCAGAGGAGTTGACTTTTTCCTTGCGCTAAAATGAAGGCTTACACTGTATAAACCTGTCTCTATCATACATAAGCACCTTCTGCGTGCCAGGCACTGTGCTTTGTACTGGAGATTCTACAAATGACTTTAATCAATAGTCCTTAGTTCAGGTTTGAATTACCACTTCAGAAGAAATACTCCTAATTCTTTTTAGGAAATAATTCATGATAATTGTACATCATATACCAGACAGTGGTTTGTTTTCTAAGGTGTATTGTACTATCACAACCTGTACCCACAGGTAGTGCCTGCAGATCATCTGTTGAAGCCCTCCTTCATTATTCTACAGATAGGAAACTTAGGCCTGAAGATGTTTAAAAGACTTTCCCCAGATGACGTCGTCTCTAAAAGAACTGGGATTTGAACACAGCTCTCTATGAATCCAGAGCATTTCCATCCCTTCACGTTAACATTCCACAGCTAATCCCTTCTCCGCCTGCCCTGCAACTGCCCAGCTCTAAGACTCTTCACCCCATCAACTGGTGCAGTGAGGGTAGGAACAAAATTCTGTTTTTTTCTGCTGCTAATTATAGTTAGGGATTAGGAGAATGCTATCTGCTAGCACAATTAACACTAAGAAGTGAATGCCAGTAGGTATCATCCTCCAGGGAATATGTGTTTAAAAAGAAGGAAAGTCCCCAGTAATACTTGGTGCCTATTTGTAGCTGTCGGCCTTTTCCCCAGCACTTTTATATTGGAGCTGCCTACGCGTGTGGTGGTTATTGTACAGATGGAGAATGTGAGGCTCAGGGGTCCACCTTCCTTTCTCTGGGGGAGGGTGACACCTAGGTCTTCCCTCACTTAATCCAGGGCTCTTTCCACTAACAGATAATCCTAATGAATGGGTGGATGCCTGCCAGGAGGTTAAACAGTGTTAGGAATTCTTCCTTCGTTCCCTTCTTAATCACCTGGCTCTTTACTTCTGAAAATGTGCCTCCTCCCTGGCCACTGTAAACTGAAAAACCTGGAGCCTTAGACAGCAAACTAAGATGATGGACCATTTCCTGGTCTCCAGAGAGAGGGTGCTCTTTGCAAAGTTCATGAATGAGCACAAGAGGCACCGCTAACTTTAATTCATTTAAAACTCAGTTTTCGGAGAGGCCAGGTTACAAGATCAAAGGGAAACAGATAGGATAGATTTTCTGTTTCTTTAAAAAATTAGGTCCAGGGAGGCAAGACCTCCTAACCCTCTCTACATTCTTCCCTGGACCCCGCCGTCCCTACTGGCTGCCCACATGAGGATCATGCCCTTTTCATCAGGAGGCATCCGCCCTGACAAGTCCTGGGCTCTGCTTCTCCTCCTTCCAGCCTTTCAGCAGGAAGGACTGGACACACATTCCTTTAGGCTGCAGCTGCTGCTGCCTCCAGCGACAGGCCAAGTGCCTGCGCGTTGCGCAGTGCAGTCCATGAGATGGGGGAACGGGTTATCACAGATCAAATTCCTGCAGCAGTCACTTCCTCCCCTTATCAGGGAATCGGGGCTTTTTATGAGGGCCTGGGTGGGGTGGATGTAAGTCCCTGCAGGGCACCAGCTGTCCTAATAAGCATGACTCCCTGCAATGCACTCTGGAGTGAGCTCTCAGCTGTGCTAACAGAGGGTGCTTCCCAAGAGGGGACCTGCCGCCTGGGGGGATTCGGTCCTGCACTCACTCACCCACTAGGGCTGGCACCGGGGGTGGGGGGTAATGGAGGGATAAGGACACATATGTAATACCTTAATCAATAAAGAAAAAATATATGAAATAAAATAAAATAAAATGCCTCTTTAAAAAAACACACAAAAACAACAACAAAAAAACAGGGCTGGCACCGTGGGGATGATGAGTAAGGCCTGCTCCTTGCCTCCAAGGTGGTGGGAGACGATATTATAAATGCACAGGGAGCTGTGGGATCCTTTGCTGTCTGACTATGCAGGACCTAGGGAGAGGGTCAGGTTTTACTAACCAGACTGATACTCAGCAGTTAAGAATCTGTCTGGGATTCTCCGTAAATGGATTGTGCAGCCAAGATTAGAACCAAAGTTGACTCCCAGCTTAGCACATTCTCCCCCAACCTCCAACCCACCCCACCCCAGTCTGAAGGACAAACCACAAAGAGACTTTCACAGGGCCGTTATGCACATTAATTTTGTCATTTCTGGGCTAGGTCATCACAGCTTGTCGAGGCTGTCTTTGAACAAAGATTTTTCTACTTGGGTACACCTTTTGGTGTAAAACTTTTGGGGTATTATTTCCAGATTTATCCCCTTCAAATCTAAGCCAGTTCAAATACTCACCATTAAGAACGTTCAAATAATACAGTGCTATGGTGGAGATTTCCTCTGCTTTATCTTGCAAAAAATAAAAAATAATAATAATAAATAGTGCTCTTTCTGGTGGGTTTTTTTTTTCCTTCTCTTCCTGAAGAATTTAATACAATTTCTCCCTAAGTCCATTAGATGGACACAACAGAGTAGGCGTCCATGCCGGGGAGATGGGTGAGAGTGCGAAGCATGGCAGCCTAGTGCAGGAAGTCAGGGTCTGAGTGGGGTAAGAAGGGTGTCCATGTGGCAGAGGTGTGCTGCTGGCTATGGGGCATTGGTCCCTTGCAGGATGATTGATGACATGAGTTAATATATTAAGGACAATGGGAGCCAGACTCCTGGCTGTAAGAGAAGGGAATTATAAATATGGAAAGTGAGAAACTAAAATGAACCCTGGGCTGTTAAATATGAATTGTAGCTATCAGTGTGAACTATAATTTTTTATAGATACAGATATTGATATGAATGATTAATTAATGATATGAATGATAAATTATCAATATGTAGATACAAAATGTGACACATACACATCTATATCTATGTCTCGATCCAGTTCTAAATATGTATGAATGTATGTATGCATATACATCCATGTACTCGCTAGCTCTGACCACCGAGAAGGCCTGAGACACAGATACTGCAACAGCAGTGAGCACATCTAGAGACCGGATCCTGCTTTCTGAATACCATTCTCCAGGAAAAGGCGCCATTGCTCCTTGAAGAAATGGCTCGTTCCAGAATTGGAGCAGGGAGATTACAGGAGAGTGTGGCACATCTGTTCTGTTCAATCAGACACTAGAGAAGTGCTCAAGGAGTGATGGGGCACTCACAGGGAACAGTGGGAAGCACGCCCTCTGACCAAACTGAGGACAGTTTGTACATCACATAAATAATGATATTAATGGTTACAAGCCACTGAATAAAATAGGAAACCTAAAGTCCATATGACACATGTAAATAAGTAAATAAATAGCTAAGTAAATAAATAAATAGAATACTCAATGAGAAATGGGATATTTACATATTTCCGAAGCATCTCTCAACCAAATCCTTATTGATTATAAAAGGGAAAAAGAGTAACTACAGTGAAAAGCTTGGCAGAGCCACCTTAATCAGTGCTCAGAGTGAGCCTCATCAGGAACAGGACAAAGCTGTCACGCACCGTCCGATGCGATGCAATGGGAAGGACATGGAGATTTTCCTGCCAACGATGATAACCAGAATCTAACCATAGGAGACACCAAATAAGAGTAAATGGGGGGACATTTTACAAAATAAGTGGCCTGTAGCCTTCAAATGTGTCCAGGTCATTAAAGTGAAGGAAAGACTGCAGAATGTTCCAAACTGCAGGGAATTAAAGAGACATGACAACTAAATGCAAGAGGTGATTCTGAACTGGGTTCTTTTTCTATAAAGGTCCCTAACAGTTGGCAAAACACGATTGGGGGCTTAAGAATTAGATGGTAGCAATGTTCATTTCCTGATCTTGTTGGTTGTATTGTGACTATGTAGAAGAATGTTCTGGTTTGTAGGAAATACAACTAAGAATTTGATAATAATGTGCATCAGATGGGAATCAACACTCAAATGGGTCAGAAAAATAAAGTTATTTGCTCTTTAATTGCAACTTTGGTCTGTCAGGCTGTGCCAGAGAGTCTTCCTGGATGGCTCACAGCTCCCCCCAGGAAACTTTGGGGGATGTCACTGGTGCTATATGATAAGCTGTAGAAATTGAGTTGGACCACATAGATGTTGTGCTCTGGAGTCTTAAGGGGCAAATAAATAACACCCTTGTTTCCAAGTTCAGATGTGAATGTTAATAAGAGACAGGAGCAGACATATGGATGTCAACATATCATCTTTATCACTAATAAAAGCTTGGTTGGTTTAGGTTTAGGTGTTTTCCCACATGGACTTCTTAATATTTTACCAACCACCTTATTGGAACACCCTTCCCCACAAGGCCTGCCCCTGGGACCTTACCTCACTGCCACTTGCAGAAGATGCCAACACTATGCACACTCACAGACCCTGATGGGAGACTGGAAGAGGTGAGCTCCCTATGCCACCTCCCTCTCCCACATCACCAAATAAGTAAGATACATATCTTCTAAGAGGAAGGGAGGAGGATGTAGAAAAGCTGGGAGTATTCCTACCATATCGTTTTCTTCCTGAAGAATGAAAGACATGCCCTCCCCTTCATGTCCCCTTCATGGAGACACAATGAGCAGGGGTGTAGTGCTTTCCCCTGCACATCATGCTGCAGTAATGAACCTCAAAACCTTCAATAACAAAAGTATATTTCTTGCTGATAACATGTGCATTACATGTTGGCTGCAGATTTACTTCGTGTCATCTTTCTGGGACTAAGGGGGACAGAGTAGCTTCTGTTTGCAACATCACTGTTGCTTTTGACAGGAGGAAAGGGAATATGGTGGAACAAATGCTGATTCCTTAACCTTCTACCCAGACGTGACACATCCCACTTTTGTTCACATTTATTGGCCAAAACAAGTCACATGGGCAAATCTGACATCAATGGGGCGGGAGATAAAATGCTTCCCTCCCTCCAAAAGAGGGGCAGTCAATATTTGGAAAAGTAATACAGTTTCCTATACTTGCACTGAGAAAAGAGGAGATATGGCTGGTGAGCACACGAAGATGATGTAAATAAATTGTGTGATAAATGAAACAGTTATATAGTAAGAGGGAAACAGCTGGTCTACTGTGAATGTATATCTGCTATCTTATGAACTGGTCCACTTGGCAATTAGGCTGTAGGTCATGGGCAGTAAATAAGTAATTGTGAAGGGCCTTGAACAGCACTTTCCAAAAACAGTATACTCACTAGGGACAAAGGTTGGCTATCAGCTAACTTAAATAAGAGATGGGCAGAGGAATAGCACACTAATGTAGGGAGGAAAAATAATTTTACTTCTACCCTTCTTAGTTCTTTAGGCTAGTCTAATAATCAAATTGACATGAGACTGATTAACAGGAGAAAATAACCAAATTTATTACATGTGTACACACAGGAAACCATAAGAATATGGGGCCTGATGACAAATCAGGCAGTTGAAAGTTATATGTCATCTTGTGCTAAGGAGAAATGGTTTGTACTTCAAAGGTGGCTGAAGGACATGGAAAAGCAAACTTTTGGTAAATAAATATTTGCTGGGTCATCCTTAACAATGAGACAGAGAAAGGACTTTGATCAAACAGGCCTTGCTGGGTTCCTCCCTGTCTATCACATCGAGTTCATATTAAACTATAGTTATCTAAGATGATAACGCCCTTCTTAGAGCAGATCTTCTATCTAAATCCTTTTGGGCAGTTAGGGGAAGGTCAAAGGTTTTCTTTGGTCCTTTGTTTCTTAAAAATAATCAACTTAAAATAATCAATATCCCAAAAGGCATATTTTTGGGTGGCAAATCGCTCACCGTCACAAACAAGAAGGCATTGCAATGGGGGATTTATGCAAGGAGATAAAGTGGGCCTTCTTCATAAGGAGATCATTGAATGTTGGGGGGATATGATGTGAAGACATATCAGGAGCTTGGAGATGGGTAAGGCATGGCATCAGTCGTCCAGAGGCCTAAAGTGTCCTTGACCCTTGAGTCAAAACACAAGTGGAGGTGCTCTGGCCATAGCTACCTATACCCATAGGTCACCTCCAGTGATGTGAATGGACAATAGTAGCTGTCAAGGGAGATGACCTGACCAAGGAGAAACATCTGGGTGTAGTCCTCCCCAACCTGTCCTAATAGCTCCAGTGGCTGTCCTTCTTTGGGGTCCAGACCACCCACCAGTTCATTTAACGAATTATTCAGCGCCAGGCCACAGGGTAATTTGGAGCCCAAAAGGCCTTACAATTCTCTTTATTTTATTCCACTTTCTTAGGGTTCCACTTGCATTTACTTACTAGTAGGTTATCGGCCTGGATTAGAGATAAGAAAAGAATTGAGTGAGGATGTTTGGCTTTCATAACTGTCTCTTAAATAAGGTCTTTTTTTTTTTTTTTTTTTTTTTTTTTTTTTTTTTTTTTTTAAGGATGTGGTCTAACAATGCAGCTGAAGAAATGTTTACTATGTGGTTAAATCTTTTAAAAGTCTAATACAGTTTCTGATTCTGTTCACCAAATTGGCTAAGGTTTCCGTGTTTTTCATGCCCCCACCCCTTGATGGGCTCTTAGATCTGACGGATGGTTTCCTTTTAGAGGCACAGGTCATGTCGACCTGCTTCCTAGATGGTGGGAATGAACATCCCCAAGCCCCCATTCTTGCAGCAATGAATTCAGGTTCTGTGAGTTTAGAGGGAGAGAACTCACAGAGGACAAAGAGGAGGTGTGTGTGTGTGTGTGTGTGTGTGTGTGTGTGTGTGTGTGTGTGTGAACATCTGATCTATGCTTGCACAGAAACCTTCTCTCTGGCCTCCTGCAGGCCTCTTTGAGTCACAGCCCCATCTTCCAGAAGAACTACCCGCATTTACCTTATAAGGCAGAATTGAGCGTCCTCATTTCTCTTGTTAAGGTTATAGGAAGTAGAAACAGCAGGTGCTGAGAGCCTGGCCCAGGGTCACATTTCCACAGTGACTCAGCAAGTCTTCTTGGAAAACAGGCCCCCATGAGTGCATATTTTCAGCAACCTCTTGGTGTTTGGCAGTGGAGGGGTTGCCTGTTGCTACTGCTGCTTGTTCCAACATGCTTGTCTGATCTACCCATTCTCTGGGGTCAATAGACTATATGCCCTGGTCTTTGGAGACACTTCAAGAGGCTCCTGGCCCTAGCTGGTTTGGCTCACTGGTAGAGCGTCGGCCTGGGGACTGAAGAGTCCCGGGTTCAATTCCGGTCAAGGGCATGTACCTTGGTTGCAGGCACATCCCCAGTAGCGGGTGTGCAGGAGGCAGCTGATCGATGCTTCTCTCTCATTGATGTTTCTAACTCTCTATCCCTCTCCCTTCTTCTCTGTAAAAAATCAATAAAATATATTTTTTTTTAAAAAGAGGCTCCTGTAGGTGACTCAGGAGGAACAAAGAGAGGTGCTATGGGCAGGTCGATGTCAAGTTCAGGGAGGATGTGAGTGAGGCAGGCAGAGCCCAGGGTCGGAGCAGGTGCTCAGCAGCAGGAAGGGCCATTAGGGGGTTGTAGGCAGAGCAGAATCCGATGGCAGGGAAGCTTGGGGTAGAAAACAACTGGAGATCCAGGGAAGCAAATGTCCAGGGTCAGGGAGATCTGCAAGGCTGAGTTAAGACCAGGCCTGCAGGCCCTGAGAGACCCATGAGGCAAGATTCTGGAGCTGGAAGAACTGAGGGCTGAGCTCAGGTACAAGACCGTGATTGGGCCTGGATGTTTTCCATCAAAGCCCTGTTCCTGAGGAATGTGACAGAAGCTCAGTAACAGTACCAGGAAACAGAGTCAAAGCAGCACAGCCTCTGGGCTACCAGATCCCTGGCTCAAAGTTGCTGGGATTAGCATGGCCCAGAGCATAATTGATTCCAAAGCTAAGGCCATGGTTGAGTGTGGCTGTGGTCTTGTTGCTCCACAAGGTAGGAACTGATATCTACTGAAGAGCCACAAGGTCCATGCCTGCCTAACTTTGGATAGCCCCTCACCTGTCTCCTGTTGCTTCTTCCCTCCCCAAACCCACTAGGTAATCAAATAGAGATGACTACCTGAACCCAGTCTCAGTTCCCCATATCTCAGCATCTGGGCATCAACACACCCAAATGTTCCTGGAAGGTCCTGCCTGCTTTGGAAACCCCACAAACTTCCTATTCAACCAAAGTCATCTCATCCTCGTTGGTCCCCAGTTTCCTCATCTCTAACAAAAATTATTAGCTTGGCAAAGGAGATGCATTGGAGGGGAAAGCTGGGGCTGTAGATGCCAGCCAGAAGTGAGATGAAGATGATGCTGGGAGGAGAGAAAAGAGAGTGGTGAGATATGCCAACAAGGGAAAATGCACAGGCTTGGCGGCCTAAATTAGTAAATGGAGCTGAGAGACCCATGGAAGATGACGCCAAAATTTTGAATTTAGGGATGATGTTCCTGCACACATTTTTCTGCTATCGCTTTCGATTTTAGTTTCTACTTATTTTGTATTCCTTTCGGATAGTGTGGAGAAGGGAAATCTGGAATCCGCAGTGGGATGTAGCAGAAAGGGCATCCGAGTTGGCATGGAAGGAGGACATGGGCTGTGCATCCTCCTGTAGTGGCTGCATAGCCTGGAGAAGTCCCCTCACCTCTCTGGGCTTTCTTTATTCATCTATATAATGGGGAACTATCACTTTCTTTGCCAATTCTGAGGGAAATAATGTAAATGAAAGGTTTGTAAGCTATACAAAATAGGTGCAAGGAGTTAAGGGCAGATAATTACAACCTCTTTCTGTCTGGCTCTTCCATTATTACTGAGCCTGTTTCACCTTCTGTGCTCCTACACCCACCTGGTGGCTGCTTTGGGAATGGCAGGCTACAGTTAAAGGATGGTAAGGAAAAAATGACTAATTTACAAATAAAAAATTATTTGTTATTTCTCCCTAAATTAATGAATACATCCAATGCATTTCCAATCAAAACTAACTCTTGATTGGATGATTCTAAATTTATATGGAAAACTGAATGGGCAAGAATAGCCCAGATAAATTTGAAAAAGAATAAATGGAAAAAAAAAAGGATGGGGGGGGGGGGGAGATGAGAGGAGCTGTTATTATGACCTGTCACAAATCAATATCCAAAAAATATTTGTAAATAAAGAAAAATAGAAGAAGTAAAAATAAATATATTGTAAACCTATAGTTCTAAAAACTGTTATTTTTCACAGAAGTAAGCAAACTGATCAATGTAACACAATAGAACAATCTAGAAGCATACCTGTAAATATAGAAATTTATCATAGGATAAATTTCAAGTTAATGGGGAAATAACTCAGTAAATGGGATTGGAACAGCTGGCTGTCCATTAAAACCTAAGTCACACATTCATAAAACTAAATCCTAAATGAACTATTGATCTAAACTTAGAAAATGAAACTACATAGGGTTAAAGGAAAATATTTTGGTGGTATAAAAGGCTTTTAAATCATTTGAAAACACACAAAACTAAGCCTTAAGTGTATGATAAAATTGATTACATCAAACTAAGAAAGATCTGTGCAATAAAAGACCATAAAAAATTTTAAAATATAACTAAAAGTCTGAAAGAAGAGTATTGCAATGAAAGAATAATATGTAAGGAAACTCTGATAAATTAATTTTTAAATGACCCTATTGAAAAGAAGCTCAGTATAAAAGTGATTAATTCACAACAGAAAATCAGTTGGTTTATAAATGTATGAAAAGATGTAAATAGTCACATATTAAAGACATTCAAAGTAAAAAAAAATTATGCCATTTTAAGTAATCTGATTGACAAAAGTTAAAGACATTTTTTATATCTGTCAGAGTCTGGGGAAGGGACACTCATTCTCTGTTGGTGAATACAGGAATTATTCAATAAACTATGTTTCATCTATGTAAAGGACAAAAGTAGATCTCATAAAACCCAGACCCCCTACAGATAATATTTATTGCTGTAAAATGTGTATACTCATATACTTTGAGTGGAAGTGCAAATCAATGCAATACTTTGGAAAACAATTTGGTATGTGGATCATAAATCACAATGTCCTTCAAATGTTTTGATTTTGATCCACTTCTGTGAGTTTATCTTATAGAAATAATACAAAAGAATAAAAAATGTTGTCACCCAAAGATGTTCATTGCAACATTAAGCATATAACTATAAAATGATTCCTTGTTTATCCTGGATTCATCTAATCTACTCACCACCCCCCAACCTCTTTGAATGATTAATTAAAATATTAATTAAAATAATGATTGTAAAAAAAATATTTCTCAAGACATACATTAATTTATAGAAACTGTGTTCATAGATAAAGTCCCAGTGAAAATATTAGGAGGGTTTATGCAAGAATAATCATAGCTTTTGTGAGCATGTTAGGTCAACTTTATTTTCCAGATGTTTAAAAATATATTTTTAAAAGGACAAAACTGTTTTTGATGGTGTTTGTCTGTCTGCCAATCTCTTTTTCTAGATTTGTAGTTTCTGCCTTAAAGAGTCTGGGCCAGAGATTCCACTCTATGGTCTGGCACAGGATAGGTTTCTTCCAGGCCCCAGGGTATGATGGTGACTGGTCATAAGGCCGTCCAAGAGCTCTTGGGCACTGCCCCTGTGCCCATGGCACAGGAGCCAGGTCTGGAATGGATGTCCACTGCCATGTGGATCTGGCATTCTTCATCAACAAGGCCTGTCTGCTGGTGGCTGAGGTCCTTGACAGTTGGTTAATCTGCTGTGGGTTTAAAGCCCAAGTCTGTAATTGAATTATTCTGCTATCTAGATTGAGGATTAGCACCTCTATTGATTCGATGTAGAAAATGGCTCAGAAATCCCCCTTGACAAGCTCTCTCCTTATCAAGAAACCACTCTGATGTCACCCACTTAGCAATTCGCAGTGAGTGCCTATATTAACTGAAATTAGGTAGGTCCCAATCTCCCCATTGTGTCCAACCCCAAGGGACAAGGCAGCAGTAACTGAGTCAAGCCTGTCCCCCACCCCCACTCCAAGGGCCTGGAATGAATCTGACTGGAAGCTCATAAAAACCAGACCCCTCTCATAACATTATTACTATTACACGGAGATAACAAGTCTCCACATTTCAGTTTTACAGGCCTCTAGCTCATTCTCCACCGAGTTAGAAAGGGCCTTTTCAAGACCCTCTGGTGCCCTCCCCTGGCATAGCCAGTGGTCGGCAAACTGCGGCTCAGAAGCCACATGCGGCTCTTTGGCCCCTTGAGTGTGGCTCTTCCACAAAATACCGACTTCTGTGCATGGGCCATGAAGTTTCAATCACACTGTACGTGCCCGCCCGCACGTGGTATTTTGTGGAAGAGCCACACTCAAGGGGCCAAAGAGCCGCATGTGGCTCGTGAGCCGCAGTTTGCCGACCACTGGCATAGACAATAGAAAAAAACCTCTGACCCAGCCTGCAAGCCCCACCCAGCCTGGCCCCAGGGCCTCTCCAGCAGAGCATTTGCATTTGCCCCAACTTCTGCGGGGGACACCTTCTTCTCCCCTCCTCTAGAGTGACCAACCAGTCCCGGTCTGCCTGGCACTTTCCTTTTAACACCAAGGAACCTCTCAGCAGTGTATTCAGGTTTAAACCTGATGGGAATGGGCTCAAGGGAGGCAGGGAGGAGACACTATGGACCTCTCTTTCAAAGAATTTTCCTCTAAATGTAAGGAAAGAAAAGGAGTGGCACATAGAATGGGAAATGCTGCCAATAGAGGAATTTCTTTCTGGTTTATTTCTGTCGTTACTATTGTTTTACCTTGTTTGAATGTAGTTTAAGTAATATCATGTATTTCTGCTTATGGGAATAATTCAGAAGAGACGTGAAAGTGGAAGAAACAGGGAAGAGGAATTGATAAGAGATGGAGAAGTGCACGAATGGGAGGGAAGGAATGGGATCTAGAACCTAAGCAGAGGTGAATTTAGCTGGGACTACAGAGACCCAATGTTTAGCAATAGGAGACAAATTAGAGTCTACACACATGGGGGCCGACATGGTGGTGGGAGCGCATGGAAGTTCTTTTCAGATCACTTCCATATTCTCAATGAAATAAGGAGCAAGGTTCATTAGTCAGTGTTTAACCCCTAGAGTGCCGGGGAGTGCGATCGCGCTCCTCCTGTCTTTCGCCAAAAGTGCCAGGAGCGCTATCACGCTCCTCCTGCAGTGCCACCATTAGATGCTAGTAGTTCACTCTTTATTGACAGATGGCACCTAAGTGCAGATTACTTATGTTGCCAAATGTTTGTAGTTCTAAAATTGACCACTGGCATTTATCTGCCTAATTTTTTACAGGTACTACTATTTTATGAAGTTTACTCAGATTTTGTAGCGAAATGGGGTCCAGTTCTAAGTCTGCTTTTATTAGTGACTAGAGGCCCTGTGGGAAAAAGATAATCTTTGAGGCAGTGGTTCTTAGGCTCTTTAAGATTCCTTTGAAAAATTTGACTTGGGGTACAAAACTCCTCTGTACCCACAAATAAAGTTTACATGGAATTTCAGGAGGCTTACTTTAGAACCATCCAGGTAGATAAGATTTCTTGTTTTTTAAAAAGCTCTATTGTGAAAGTTAACTTTGAAAAAGATAATGTCAGCTGCCTATCAAGATAGGGTACACCAGCCCAGCCAGCGTGGCTCAGTAGTTGAGCACCAACCTATGAACCAAGAGGTCATGGTTCGATTCCTGGTCAGGGCACATGCCTGGGTTGTGAGCTCAATCCCCTGTGTGAGGTGTGAAGGAGGCAGCTGATCAATGATTCTCTCTCATCATTGATGTTTCTCTCTCCCTCTCCTTCCTTTCTGAAATCAACCAAAATATATATTTAAAAAAAGATAAGGTACACTGGATCCTGGATGCAATTTCATCATCTGGAATGAACTTCAGGAAGAAGTGGGAGCCATCAAGCAATTGCAAGTTGGGTAGACATAACGATAAGTAACTCATGATAGATGCAAGATGCAGCAAGATAAGGCTTACTCGAAGATTGTACCTGCTTAGGAAATGCAGGCTCAGGGGTGCCTGCTTTGGAAAAAATATTTGGGTCTGGGATCAAGGAGGACAAAAGAAAAGGCAGAGAGAACATGCAGGAAAACAGCCAGAAAAGGAAGAGATAACAGAGCAGCATGGGGCTGGGCAGTCAGGGTCTTAGAAGGCCACATCTGGGTTTCAGGATGTACATGTGGTGAGATGAGGGCGGTAAAGGGGGCTGGGAGGAGAAAATCCGAAGGGCAGAGAAAGAAGGGAGTGGGTATGGACCTTGAAAACAGCCTTAGGAAACCAATGAAGAGACTCCTAATTGAACAAGTGGCACCTGGACAAAGTCCAGCCTCACTGTGTATCAGATTTGGGAAAGGACAACTAATTAGAAACAATCAAACCAAACAAAACAAGAATATCAGGAGGAGAGTTGCTTTCTGACAGAAATTATGTGATTGATTATTGACTTACATTTTCTTAGAGATTAGGGAAGAAATACAAAAATAGAGGGGCCTGAGCAAAACTTTGTGAATTAAAAAAAGAACACCTCAGTTGTGATGCCCAGTGTGTTCTGCAAAGTTGGAAAGGTTAGTAAAATATCAATACCGTTAAGGGATGAATATAAACATCTGAATTCCAAGGAAAATGTAAAATAAGGATGAGGAAGTTTCTGGTTTGCAGCAGGTGGCGGGTACATTACAGAAAAATTCAAAGGGTGTTTATCAAACACCAAGCAAGGGATCCGGGCAAAGGAGTCCTGCTCTTGCCAGAGGTTCCAGGATGCAAGATAAAAGGCAAACAACTTTGCAGACTCCTGGCTTTTGTCTTCCTTTTTCTTCACCCCCTACCCCTAATAATCCAGAGACAAAAATATTAATGCCTCTCTGCTAATCTCATAATTGCACTATAATTAGAGTTTATAGAGAAGTCCATTTTTCTTTGTTATGCATACTACTGGAGGCCGATGCACGAAATTCATGCAAAGAGCTTGGCCCCTGCCACCACAGTGGCTGCCTCACCCCGCCTGCCACGGCAGCTGGGGGGCCTCTGCCTACCAAGGCAGGGCAGCTTTGTCCAGAAGGTCATCCAGAAGGACACCCAGTCTAATTAGCATATTATGCTTTTATTATTATAGATTTTGTTCAGATTTTAAATGTCTTCCTCTTCACATTACTATTAAATACTTGATTCCATGACTTGCCATTAAATAAATTGAGGGGAGTGATTAACTGGGGAGCTTATAGGCATATATGTATAACCCATGGATATAGACAATAGGGTGATGAAGGCCTGGGAGGGGCAGGTACAGGGTGTAGGGGGTCAATGAGAAGAAAAAAAACACACAAAAAGGGACATCTATAATACTTTCAACAATGAAGATAATTTTTTTAAAAAATCCAAAATTAAATAAATTGAGGGGAGTGATTAACTGGGGAGCTTATAGGCATATATGTATAACCCATGGATATAGACAATAGGGTGATGAAGGCCTGGGAGGGGCAGGTACAGGGTGTAGGGGGTCAATGAGAAGAAAAAAAACACACAAAAAGGGACATCTATAATACTTTCAACAATAAAGATAATTTTTTAAAAAAATCCAACAGACACTGCTAAGTACCCTAGAAGAGAGAGGGGGGAATAATACACCATCAATGCAGTCCATTGATTCATTCGTTCATTCATTTAACAAATGTATTTTTTAAGTACCTACTCTGTGTCAGGTACTGTTCTAAATACTATATATTAGAACAACAACAGAGAGTAAAATCTCTAATCTTATGGAATTTATAGTCTAGGAACATAAATGTGCAATTTAATAGCCTGATCAGCCAACTAAATAAGTAAATACAGCACAATGAAGAATATAAGTAGAAAAAAAACACAGCACAGAACTATGATATTTTGAATGAAGAGAGATCATGATTGGCTAGGAGTGAAGAAAGGCTGGGGAGTGGGGCACTGTGCAAATCAGCCCTGAAGAATGCATAGGAGAAAGAAGTAGGGTAAGGAGTCAGCAGGCGTGAACTGGGACTGGAGTTATGAAAGCATGGGCTGTAAATGGGGAACACTGGGGAGCCAGATGTGGTTAGCATCTTGGCATAGGTTGGAAAGAACAGGAAAACAGGGGTCCAAATCCTGGAAGACCTCGGAAGACTTTTGAGAAGTAAAGTAGCAAAACTGTAAGAGTTTGTGGAATAGGCTGGAAAATAGAAGAGAGAATGTAGAGCAAAAGGGAGGTGTTTTCCAAACTTTGTTTTGGCCAAAGCTCATTCCTTAATGAGACTCCATGGCTTGAATATATTGATTATTCCATTGTGCACATGGCTGTTGGCCTTTGCAGAACTAAATACAGATTTGAATATGTGGCTGATTAGTTTATTTAACTTACATGTCAATATTTTAACAAGCATTCAAACATCATTATAATAATCATTTCCTTTAATAATAGACTCATTTACACGAGTAAGATAATCTAAACATTTTGTTATTACTCACCAGAGACCCCAACGAATTGAAAAGCGTGATCCCAGAGCCTAGTCCTACAGGGAGAATGTTTGAGATTGGGGGAAGTTAAATGACATCCACACCCCCTCATACCAGATGCTCATGAGTGAGGAGTTAGAAGTGAGAGAGTTTGTACACCTCATGACTTTCTGATTTCTTGAGGCCTGATTTTCTGACTCCAGTCTCCATTTTGTTTGCATTCTTATCTAAGTGCCCTTCTCTTTCAGACATGTCCATGATTAGAAACACATTTGGGGCCATCTCTGGTTCTGCCTCTATGACACAGGAGTTCCCTGTACTCCTCAAACCTGGACTTAGGGATCGGAGGAGTGGTGTTTGGCTATCTGTGACTTTAATGATTCCGGGCCCCTGTTTGCCTAGGGAGAAACTCCGAGAAAATTAGCTGCTCCGCCTGGTAATCTGAAAAGCAAATTATAGACGGGGACATGAAAGAAGAACTTTTGTTCCTCAAGACCCTTGCTCTGTTAATCTACAGCTTAAAGTTAATGAGCCACAAAAGCAGTCCATTGTTGGGGGAAATGGGTATAGTTGAAGCCTTTGAAATCCACAGACCAGGATTCAAATTTAAACTCTGCACTGATAGAAGTGGTTACTGCAGAGCTGGGATTGGGCCTCGGTTAATGAGAGTTAGTCCACAGATTGCCTGTCCTCATCTATAAAATCAGTTAACAATTGCTGCTCCTCCTAATTCACAGTTGGTAATAAGAAGCAAATGAAGTCATAACAATGACGGTGATAAAGTGTCTTACTAATATATACAATTGCATTTCCCTTTGATATCCTGCAACTCACAAGCCTTCCTGTTTTCTCTCCTGGTGATTTCTGCATCATTTTCATTGAAGAATCCACACCGGATTTTAAGATCCCTTCTGGATGCTAATTTAATTGCTCTATAGCATTTCTCACAAAACAAATGGTTTAACTTTTAGTTCTTCCACATTTCCACAACTTCCTTGGATACAGCACTTGTCGTTTCATTAGTCCCTGAAAGGTATTCTTTTATTTTTAACTTTATTGAGGAATAATTGACAAGTATAACTATATACATTATATTAGCAAATATTTTCTGCCATTCTGTAGGTCACCATTTTAATTTATTGACTGTTAAGACCTTGATCTGAATAGCCAAAGCAATCCTGAGAAATAAGAACAAAGCTGGAGACATCACACATCCTGATTTCAAACTATATTACAAAGCTATAGTAAGCAAAACAGTATAAATGATGTTGGGAAAATTGGATATCTACATGCAAAATAATGAAAGGCATTTCTTTAATCTATTTTATTTATTCAATCACTAACTGTTGAATATGTGCTCTGTGCATGTTTTTCAAGTACAGACAGTAATGGAGATAGTGGTATGATATTTGAGCCTTGGATCACCTGATAGTCCTCAAAGCCTATCTACTTCAATTTCCCATTGCTGATTTACATTTAACATTATAAGGTCTGAGATGTCTGTCTTTCCCCTTTGACCACTTTTGTGACTAAGCTCATCCATAAATTCATCTTCTCTCAGAAAAAAGAAATGATCTGTTTGGTTCTTGCCTTCTGGACTTTGATCGAGGTAGTCGGGTCACTACCAATCAAGAGCTTGAGAAAAAATAAGGTCTTAAATGAAAAGGCCTGAATTGGTGCTTGACTCATCATAGAAAGGAGTTCTCATGGTCTTAGGAGTTTAAGGGCTGGTCAAATGGTCCTTTATGGAAAAAAAGAGCCCTTAAATGAAAGCTGGCAGGAGAGAGACAAGCCATACAGTGAAAGCAAAATATCAGAATGTCAAGAAAGTCAGCTAGAGGCGGATATTTGAAGAGGTAAAATGAGGCCAGCTTGGTGGGTGGGCAGAGGGCATTGAAAGACCAACCATGTGATTTTGGGTTTGGATGAAGAGTTAACCAAATTGTTTTTCAATCTAATCTTATAATTCCAATCTTCCTCTTTTGGCTTCGTAAGGTATTTCTCAACCCTCCACTGTTTGTATAGAACTTGTCTGGAATTGAGAAGTTGAAAGGGTAAACTCACTAATGGCATATCAGGACCATTCTGCAGAATCTAATTTTTGCAATTCTTACCTTAGTTGTTAAGGTCATGGGCATGCCAGCCCACAAAGAGTTGTTCATATGCCATGTTTGCCTTGGAACCAGTAGAGGTAGCACAGTAAAAAGAAAATATTTAGAAGTAGTTAAAGAAAAGTGATAACTGTGATTACATAAATTTGCCTTATTTCCCCTCTGAATGGCATCCGGATTATGGTTAACTACCCAGAGTCCTTTATTATGGCAATAATTGAAAAGTCCAGAACTATATAAACCAGACTTAGAAAATAAATGGGACATAGAAAATTCTATTATGCATACAGTTGCATGGGGTCTGCAAGAGAGGCAATATGAAAGACCTTGTAAGTATATTTTCTGATTTCAAATGCAGATGATTATGTTTTCAGAATCAAAATTGCCAGGGAGCAGTTCTTTTTTCCTTCCTGTGGACTCTTCAAATTAAACTGAAATAGAATTTCTAATCATTAATTTGATACATAACCTCTCTGTTGGCAAACCTCTCTGTTTTGGGATACCCATCTGAATGATGGGTATTTCCCAAGAGAACCGATAACTAATTTCTTAAAAGTCAAGAATCTTTGCGGGTTGAGTAGATATTCATATTTTAGGGTTCTCTCTTCCTAGATTGATTGTATTTAAAAATTGCCAGTGAATGGGAGTTTCACATGTATTTGATATATGGCCCCATCTCTCAGAATAGTTTAATAAAATATTACTGCTATCTGCATCTCAAGTATCTCCTTGATTGATCCCATTGCATTATGATTAGTGTTCATAGAGGAGCTGTTTTCTTTTCCTTTGAAGATGAACCTCACTTTTATGGTGTCATGGCATGTGGCATACTGCATAGGGTATTGTGAAGATGGGGAAGGAGGTTGTCGATTTTTGTTTATGTTTAAGTGCACTTAAGCTGAGTGACCCTTCAGTAGAGAAAGGTTCACTGTCACATACTCTTATCCTGGCTTGTTCCTGCCCTACTAATTCTCTTTCGCTTATTCTCTGATGCCTGGAATTCCCTCAACAGGTAAGGCAAGCCATGCCAAGAGAAAATGAGTCACTGAAAAGATCTCAAGAACTAGTAACATTTGAGTAAAGTCTATTTCCAAGTGAGGTGTAAATAAGTGGTGCCTGGTCCTTTCTTCTCAGGCAAGGTGGGAGAGAAAGGAAAGGAAAGAGGAGAACAGCAGTGCCTTGTGGGGAGGCAGGGGCGGGGGAGAGTAAGGGGGACAGGGAGGAGTCCTCAGTGGTTGGGAGAAGAGAGGAATGTATAGAAAGGGAAGACTGAGAACATGAATTATCACTTATTTTATGATTTGGGTTAATGTGGTCCTGTCCTATGTGCAGGTAAAGTGGTTGGTAAGATGCCTAATAACTCAGCTCAGTCATTTGATAGTAGATATAGAGCAAAACAAAAGAGGTTCTTGAGCGAACAATAAAGTTTTCCCTTCTGAGTAGATAGTACACCCTGTATCAACCACACCAAACAGTCCTCTGGTGCACATTGGGGCCCCAGGGGTACAAGAATCTGTGAAAATAATTTTAAGAAGGCCCTTTGAGTTCCAGGCTCTGGACTCACCTGAGACTAAGGTAACCAGGGTGCATTAATATTTGTTTCTATTTCAGATTGTGTCTTCCATCCTAGTGACTTTCCTCCTAACTCCAACCTTGGCCCTGACGGTGAGTGAGAGTAGAGGGACCCAACCTGTATAGTCTTCCTTAAGCAGAAGTTTTTCATAAGTGATAATCCAGGGTGACTTTTCTCAAATGTCTTATGGGTGTCCCTGTAAACCTTCAAGATATGGGCAAAGCAAAAACCCTGGACTTTCAACTCTTCTCCTTGTTGCTTGGTTTTCTCTAGACCATCAGTGACAGCCATCCTCTGAGTGGGTCTGTGGGGACCCAGAGCATCCATGTCAGTGCCTTCCGAGGTATGGTCAGCATCAGAGACAACAATGTTTTGAGTGAATGGGATGGACACATGGACTACAACAATGTAAGATGTGGAACACATTTGTCACAATCCAAACTTTAGCCTTACGCTTTGCCAGAGAGAAGAGGACACTGTCTACATTTGCCTTCTCTAGGTTTAGGCTCTCAATGGTACTACCTGTCTCTAGGTCAGGGACTAGCCTTCCTGCCATTGTGTGACTTTTTTCTGATTCCCTACAGACTACAGGAACTTCTGTAGTCTGTAGGGATCCCGCACCTGTTTGCTTCCTATGAGCTGCTGACTTCACAGGGCTCATGGAAGTCTCTGAAAATAGAGAGCCATTTAAAGGACGCCTATTTCTTATAAGTGGTATGTACTATAAGAGTTCTTTTGTCTTGATCTCAGATTTTAATCAGTTTATTTACAAAGAAGGATGATTTACTTTCACTTTTAGAAATATTGCCTTAACCTGCCTGCCTGTGTCCTTAGATAGTAAGACGTGACAGAAAGATGCAGGATTAGGGAGCGACTGCCTATGACCTTGGCCTGGCTCTCTGATAGAAAAGCTCTACAACCACAGGGACATCACTCAGCCTTTCTGTGCCTGGGTCTTCTCATCTGCATCAATAGCTGCCTTCCATACCTGAAATGACTCTGGAAAGTATGAACCCACAGTCCTCTCTCCGGCCCAGAAAACCCTCCGACATCCAGCCACTGCTGGTTAGAAGTCCCTCCGCCTGTCTTCACATTGGACATCTCAGGACAGACACCTCAAATGCAGGCTTTCTCTCTGCTCCCACTTGTATCTACTACCATGCTCTCTTTCCTGAATACATTCTCCCTCACTCTTCACCTAACCTGCCCCTGACTTCCTCAAGGAGATATCTCTTGAACCCTCCTAAAGGGAATGCAGGTTAGTGATTTCCAACTCTGTGTTAACCCCTAGAAACTTTTTTTTCAAACAATACATTCCATAGGATTCCATTATATAGAACAGAAGAAATCAGAACTGCTATGGCTAGAGGAGGGAGACACAGGTGAAGTATTCTTAGGCTAAGTCAGACACAGCCAGAGACCCACTTCTCTGATCCAAAGCTGAGAGAAGCCAAATGACAGGCTAAGGGCCACATGGAGGGGCAGTTGGTGGCAGACACAGGCCTAGAATCTGAGTCTAGAAGGTATGACCCAAAGATCTTAATCAGTCCGTACATTCAGAGAACATTCTGTAATGCACAGGATGCTTTCACGTAGTATCTCGTCTCATCCTCTCCTCATCATGACAACCCTGTGGTGGAAGGCCTATCATTTCTTCTTTACTGATGGGGAGGCTGAGGGTCATGGAGGCAGCTGAGGACCAAATGCCAGATCAGGACGTTAAAGTCAGCTTTGTTACCGGGCCTCTCTCCCACCAGTCTATCAGTAGTGTGTAGCGTGTCCTGGAAGATTCCTTCCTGTGCCTGCAGCAGGGACAGTGCCACATGGCCCTCAGAAGCAACAGGGCTCTGTGCGCATTGCCAGTCCTGCCGCTGGCTCTTCACTCTGGCGCCCAGGGGTGCTCTCTCTGGGGTGCTCTACATCACAGTCTAAAGAACAGCTATTTGCCAGCTTTGATGGGGAGTAGGATCCCACTAATACTGTGACTGATGAATGACATGGTTCTGCTGTGTTGCTTTAAGGATCTCTTGGTGGCTAAGATATATAGCAAGATGGCTTGTGTCTTGGCCAAGATGGACCAAGCTGTCTTCCCAACTTTGGATGATATTATCAAGGCCCTGGACCACCAGGTAAGTGAGACAGCTCCTTGTGGTCCCCTCCTAGGATGGTGTATTCCAATTCTGCATCCCGACCTCCTGGAACAATGGTATACACACAGAGAAAACTTGGTTCATGCTTGTGCTTAATGTCCATGAAATCCTACCATCATGCAAAGGACCCCAAGTCCAGTCCATGGCCCACTTAAGTCAAATCATAACCTGATCAATAGAAATGCCATACAATGACATAATTTTGATGTATTCCAAAGGGATGTGAGCTACATGTTAGTGAATATAAATTGTTGACTATAAGTATTAGAGTAAATTAATAGAGTGCTCACATCCCTGTGCCTTCTCTCCTTCCCTGCACCAACCCCTGCCCATCACATACGTACATACCATCTTTAGATGAAAATAAACCAGGTCTGCTGAAACTATCTTTCTCTCAGCCTCTTAAATGACAAAGATAGCCAAACATGATGCCATTTGCTTTAGTAACCTGCCCAGATCATTTGAGCAACATTCATGTCCGTGGCAGGAGAATCACTGAACTTGGGAAAAAATGCACTTTGGGTCACATAGAAAAAGAAGTAGAAAGTTGTCCACTCCTCTGGTTTATAGCTAGTAAAAACTTAATATACAAATGACAGATAATTTAAAAACTATTCTATATTATCATCACTGCTGAGAAAAGCTATGGAGGCTGGAAAGTTGTGGAATTAGGAAGGGTAAAGAAATACAAACCCAGTAACAAAGACACACAGGCTCACTCACAGATTTTTCTGGAGTAATATCATCACCTTGTGGCCAGAGAAGATATTGCAGCTAAAGACAAAACACAAGGACAAGTTTGGGTTTACAGCTATTTCTGTAAAATGAATCACCCAAGTGTGCTGAAATACGTTCCTTGTCTCTTCTTCCTTGCTGTACCATCTCCATATACTGTCTCACCACTTTCAAATACCACCTCTTCCAGGGTTTAAAGCATTATCCATCCACGCGTGGCCTGACCTACACTGTTTTACCCACCCGGGTCAAGAACTTGGCACAGTACGGAATGGCTATCCAGGACATGTGCCGAGAGGTCCCTACCTACTTTGCCCAGCAGCAAAAAGAAGGTGTGTTAGGAATTTAACTAGAAACCAAAGACCTTTGGTGAGACAAAAGGTGCAATACAATTTTTAGGTCATTGGGCAATTCTAATGACATTTTTGGGGTCTATTCCATTTCTTTGCTACTAGGTAGAAAAGTAATGTGGCCTGGGATATATTTTCCTTGGTGGCAGAGATGATCTGCTGTCATCAGGGTTCACTGAGAACAGGAAGCAGAGTGAACTTAGCTTTCCCAGATGGTTGAGGGCCGCCATCTCATCATTTGACAGTTGGTAGATACCCTCACTCAACCCAAAGCTTCATCAACTCCTGCCCAAGTCACCCAGTGGCTGGTGTCACACCACTACAGGTCCATTGCTTTGGGCTTAATGTCCATGAAATCCTACCATCATGCAAAGTCCTCCGCTTTCTCGGGCTTCCCAGAGGTTGGAATGCAGGACCCTAGAAGTTGTAGACTGCACTGGGGAAGGAGCACTTCAGAGGCTGGCTCCCCTGCTGGGGATGTGGTGGGGATCAGTGGTGGTCGGCTTGAAAAGCTACCAGATAATATCTCAAAACTACCTGCTACTCCAGATATAGTCAGTAATCTTTTCCCATTAGGCTAGTGCCAGTCACTTACATCTTAGTATAAATTAACCCAATGAACAAGGCTTTTTCATAACAAGAAGATCCAGCAGGAAAACAGGGAGAACTTGAGGGGCTGGGGATTGGGAGTATGAGTACAGGTCAGTAGAAATAGAAAGGGGGGATGCGGGGCCCATTTTGCAGCACAAGGGAGAGCTCCCATTTTAGTCCTATTTTAGTCTCTTGCTAGTAGAGCTCCCCTGAGCATCACATCGATTTAGGTGCAGGATGTAAGATATCCACTCTACTTTGAGGTCTGAAAGTGATTGAGTAATTATTTTGTAAAATGCTCCTCTTTCTTCTTAAAGGTACCGCGCTGTCAGTGGACCCTGATTCATGTTTTGAAATCCAACTTCTGTACTTTATGGGGATCTCCATCTGTGGGGAGATCCCTGGGCTCTGAACCTCCAGGTCCGCCATGTGGAGAATGGACCCGCCTAGACGGGGCTACTGGCCTGAAACCAGCACTTAGGGGCTCAGCACTCTCATCTGCCAATAAAAAGCTCCTTGTTTCTACCTTCTACCTTTTGACCCAAGATCCAGCTTTGTAACCTGGAACTTTGGGTACAGTTTCTCCTTCTGGGTCAGAACAATAAAGTTTCTTGCCTCACTGGTCTAGCAGATGATGGTCTAGCCCTCCTGCCTGCACTGTCCTCTCTTGAGTTACTGGCATCCCCCTCCACATGCATTCCACAAAACTGCATGCCTGTATGGTGTGAAGGAGGAGGGGCCTCTCCTAGAATGTCTCAACTCTAAAGGCCTCTCTTAGGGTGTCCCTTACTAGTAAATACCTTGATAAATAAATAACAAAAAGATGCTAGCCACAGCATAGACAATCTATCATGTCTGAGGCCATATGTCTGATTCCTGCTAATTGGTGCTAAGATTCTATGAAAGTCTATTCACCATGGTAACCCAGCCTGCACCATGCAAACCCCTAAGAGAGATCCAAGTGAAATTAGACCTCCAAGGCCTCCCCTTGGAGCTGGTCTAAACCTTCCTAGTGGTTTAGATACCGTAGTGGTAAGTCCTAGCCATTTCTCTCTGCTACAAATGAACCTCGAGTCAAAAAGTTTGCCCACCCCTGGCATAGATAATCTGTCATGTCTGAGGCCATATGTCAGATTCCTGCAAATTGGTGCTAAGTTTCTATGAAAGCCTATTCACCATGGTAACCCAGCCTGCACCATGCAAACCCCTAAGAGAGATCCAAGTAAAATTAGACCTCCAAGGCCTCCCCTTAGAAATGGTCTAAACCTTCTTAGTGGTTTAGATACCATAGTGGTAAGTCCTAGCCATTTCTCTCTGCAACAAATGAGTAAGGGGCCTGGTCTCTTAGCACTGGTTCTTTAACTGTCCATTACTGGGGCTGGGAGGGACAGAGACAGCTCCATTCCCACCACACAGAGCATCCCTGGCTCCCCTTACCTTAGACACAAGAATGAAAAGAGGAAGGACTATTGAAGATACAGATGCAGATGGCCACAGAGGTTGTGTTGGAGTTTGGAGCACTTTAAATAGGGTGGGACTGGGATGGGATTGGCCAGGGAGTGGGGAGGAGTGCAGTGAGTGGGAGAACTCTGGGTGATGTCAGCACCAATTTGCAGGAGACAGAGCTGAGCACCAGCGCTGTAAAGTATGATGTGGTGTGGCTACCTACAGTCATGAATGGAAAGGCAATTGCAGAGAAAGGTCCAAGATTAACCTCTGGGCTTAAGTAGGGTATGGTTGGACAGACCAGATGCTTGGAACCTAAGGATTTGGTCGCATGCAGCTTGTTGAGGATGAGGAAGGTGGAGATATGTGCATAAACACATTCAGAGTGGAGGTATCAGATGTGACAGGCCAAGGCTGAGCAGGGTTAACTGACTTAAAGAAAGCAGTCATGAAAAAGTAGAACTCACAAGTTTGTTTTAAGAGTGGGAATCTATATATATAAAAGCCTAAGCAACCATTCGACCGTTCGACCAGTAGCTATGACGTGAACTGACCACCAGGGGGCAGACGCTCAATGCATAGGCATGGAAACATGGAACAGACTGATGAATCTGAGGGAATGGGAAAGGGGGGGGGGGGCGGGAAGAGATTAACCAAAGATCTTATATGCATACTAGAGGCCTGGTGCACAGATTCGTGCACCAGTGGGGTCCCTCAGCCTGGCCTGCAGGGACTGAGCTGAAATCAGCAGTCTGACATCCCCCAAGGGGTCCCAGATTGCAAGAGGGCACAGGCCAGGCCAAGGGACCCCACCAGTGCACGAATCTGTGCACCAGGCTTCTAGTATCATTATAAACATCAATGAGAATAATACATCTCTGAGCATTGGGTTCCAAAGGAAGTTAACAATTAAAATACCCTTTTTTACCACCCCCACCCCTACCAATCCTGGCCACAGGAATAAGTGTGTACCCCCAAGTTATTCTGTTATGGTCCCTTCCAGACGATTTTAAATTTGAAATTCAAACAAGAGGAGTCTCTTTCTTTCTGACGATGATGCTGGGAAGATGGGGACCTTGTTGGCATCTGCTCTCCTAGAGAAAGCTAATATAAGATTCTGAGGCTAATGTGGAGGGAGAAAGAATGTTGAGATGGGGAGGGGAGGGAACGAGTCTGGCCACCTTAAAGTACTCAACTCTAGCCACCCAAGACCAGAATATCGCTATCCTCCTATACTAAGCTGGGACAATGAATTCCACTCCATCTAGCCTCTGTGGATTAGATTTGGGTTCCATCACTTGCAAACATTAAGATTCCAGCTAGTACACTCTATCATTCATTTTGCACTTTAATGTATACTCTTTTACTATTGTTATAAATGTTTTAGATAAATTTCTCACTTCCCCAACAAGAAAATAACTTTATTGTCTATGACAGTTTTGTCTTGGGCCTTTTCCTCTAGCATGCCTAACCCAGTGCTGAGCCACTGTAAGTGCTTTAAATGTATTCAGTAATGGCTATTAAGAAGAACAGTGTTAAGCCCTGCTGGTGTGGCTCAGTGGTTGAGCATCGACCTATGAACCAGGAGGTCACGGTTTGAGTCCCAGTCAGGGCACATGCCCAGGTTGTGGGTTCAATCCCCAGTGTGGGGGGGGCAGGAGGAAGCCAATTAATGATTCTCTCTCATCAATGATGTTTCTATCTCTCTCTCCCTCTCCCTTCCTCTCTGAAATCAATAAAAATATATTTTAAACAAAGAAGTACAGTGTTAAGAATAGGAGCGATTGATGATCAGTCAACATGAGAACCAGCTACATGATCTGGAAATTTGCCCACATTATGCAACTTCTTTGTCGTATTGGAAATTGCTTCCCTTCTATATAGGAGCTTGGCATTCCAAGGCAGGTTCTTACTTCTGCTGAGATTTTCAGCAAAAGTTCCCTGGGTGATGGGTGTTCCAACCTCCCTCTCTCCTGGGACAAAATATATCATGATAGTGTTTATGAAGGGTGAGTCTACTGTGTTGATGAGCTAAAAGGCATGTGAATGGCCCTCAAAGCTTAGTGCTTTGTCAGAGGGGATAGTTTCCTTCATCTGAGTAGTCAAGTCTTGGCTAAGGGTACCCCAAATCCATGCCCCTTCACTAGGTGGAGGTCAGTGCCACCTGAGCCCCTGCTTCCCCCCGGGCTGCCCTAGGGTGTTGGACAGACAAAGGGACAGCTGGTCAGTGAACAAATGCAAAGATGGAGACTTGCACCCACAACGAGCCTGTATGTGACCCAGCCATATTATTTGGAAATTTTCACACTTTGTGTACTTTACTTGAAATCCTGGCAATTTCTCTCTTCCTATATATTGACATAATCAGTTGACATCCCTCTGCTATTTACAAAAAAAGCAAACACTCAGATAGCTTTAAATGTAGTATTTATGTTTTACTACTGAATCTCAAAATTAGTTGGGGGTTTTGGAAAGAATTTAATTTGTCTTCTGAGGTGAAACCAAAGGGCGTATTTCATTGAAAAGATGCAACCAGTGGGCCGATACTTAAACATTGATGTCTCCACAGATGGAAATCCCAAGGATGCCCAGGAGGCCAGCCTTTACGCAGCCATGAGCACCGGCATCATCTGAAAAGGGGGAACATTTTTGAAGAAAGAAGATTAAGAAATACATTATTAGAATGCAGCAAATCAAAGCCTTTTGTAAATGTCTTGACTAGGGGTCGTACATGTAATTTCATGTTACCCAAGATTTTTTAGCTATACACGTACTGCAAAGGATAATAATATCCTAGCTTAAATAGACGGACAATTCCTGGAAGAGATGTCCGGCTCCGTTCAATTGATGCTCTGCATTAATGCCATGCTATGTGTCTTTACTTACAAAAGCTAATGACCTTACTAAAAGAAAAATGTCTTAACTAAATTTTTTTTTCTGGGCAGTAGAAATATATTGAATGCCAATTCTTTTCATCTTTATCTACCTCCCACAACTCTGGGAAATTTGTGTTGTTGTGTGCAACATCTGTGGCCGAGCCTCTTTGGCTCTGGCCTCTCTTCCATATTTAGAAACTATGTATAAAAATACCAGTAAAGCCCAGCGACCCATGAACTAAGAGGTCACCAGTTCAATTCCTGGTCAGGGCACATGCCTCAGGTTTTCCTTGACACCCAGGAATCTTTTTTTATTCCATTCTCTGTATTAACGGGTCAACTTCTCCACCAGATTATATGTTTCTTGGGGGCGGAGTTTTATCCATTTCTGTATGTCTCCTAACATTTAGCACAATGTCCACATGTGATCAGTATTTAATTCCCAAAGCAAACCAGATTGAGTCATGTTTTATATTTGTATTTCACACAACACCTAGCAAAGTGTTGGCACATTAGAGGTTTCAGAAAATATTGGGTGAAGAAATGATTTATTTGTACTCACGTGGTTTTTCAACCACTTCTGCCTTGTACAAGGGGAGGTGTTTGCAGAGCTGCTCGATGGGTGACCCGAAAAAGAACCATTTCATGTCTGTGAACCAAGACTGCAGCGGGTTGTACTTGACCCAGGTATAGTCGGTGGAGGACATGGTCTTCAGAGCCTAGATCAGTATAATAGAGTCGGACTGGATAAAAATACGTTGACACAATCTGGTGTACCTCATTCTCAATTGTGACTTTTTTTTTCTTTCAGGTTATTAAGTAGAAGGTGGTCAGGAATCTCAAGACATCTTCTCTTCCTGACCACTTGGTCTTCAGAGAATCCTCATTATTACCAATATTATTTTGCTGGTGATGACAATGAAACCCAGAGAGGGTGATGCCTATGCCCAAGGTGGCACAAATGGGAGGGAGAATTAAACCCCAGATGTCCAGCTTCATGATTTTTTTATAATTCTCACTATACTATATTGTTTCTTTGCATGTTGAATATTATAACTTCACTCTTTTTCTTTGCCCTTCACTCTTTCTTAGATCCCTGCTCTGAAAAGAGAAGCTGTGCAGTCCTTTCTACAGAAACAATGGGATTTACTATAAGTTCTTGTATTGGGGGCTCTATGGTAGAAATCAAGCTAAGAGATGTACTCCTGCATCAAAAACAATAAATGTGAAAATACTCTAATAAGTGGATAGTAATAAGATATAAAATTATGATCCCTTACCCTCTTCATTTCTCCATAGTCACCAGTTTTTCCTGGCTCAAGAACATGGAATATTTAAGGCCACTCCAGAATTACCTTCCTCTCATAGATGAACCGTTTGAGTTGGTCCAGAGCAGGGATGGCGTCATGGTTCATCTTCATGACGTAGCAGGCTCTTCGGGAGAGGATCCTGGATGCGATGTAACCCTGAGGCAGCAAGAGCACAGTTACTGCCCCTCCCAATCCCCTGGATTCTGAACTTGGTGAGAATGATGTGTGGACCTTGAGAAAGCCTTGAACATGCACAGTGAGTGCACATGACTGATTTTTAATCTGCAATAAATCCTATCCATTCAATTTCTTTGACATAGTATTTTTATTTCTTCACTTGTCATCTCTATCTCTGAAAAGTGGGCCACATGATTTGTTATGGAATGAGGGTCTACAGTTTGCAATTTGAAAGATTGAGAAGCAGCAGCTCTCTGTCTCTATTGATTTTGTGCAGCCTCCCCTTGATTTGGAGTACATACAATATTCTTTAGAACTGAGCTTTCCAATATGTTAGTTATTAGGCACATGTAGCTCTTTAAATTTAAATTCAATAAAATTGAAAATGTACTTCCTCTGTCACACTTTTACCCAGGCACAGAGCTGTGCACTGTGGATATAGGTAGATTGTTGTCTTCAAGGGCTCCATAGCTACAAGGGCCAGCTGCTTCCTTTTTGGGAAATGCGGATGTAGAACATTTCCACCATTGCAGGAAGTTCCATTGGACAGAAACTGGTCTAGAAACTCTCCTTAACATACCCATGCCCACCCTCACCCCCCATACACACTTGCTTCATCTATTCTTCCCTTCTCTACCACCTTCTCTTCATCTTTTCTCCACCTCTAACCCAAGCTGGCTGGGTAAGGATGTGTTGGAAGAAGTTGGAATTGGAAGAGCAATGGAGGGTGAGGACCTTGGAGCCAGAAGGAACCTAAGGGCATCTAATCTTCATCTAGAGTGGTACTCTTCAGAGTTCCAAATAGTTATACAGCCTAGAAGACTGTATGTAACATCAACCCTTATGCTTCCTATTTTTCAATTCTCACACATTTTCAGTTCCTAAAATTCAAAAATAGACTGAGACCAATGGTGATGATCATGGAAAAGGCTTACATCCTCACCACTTCATTTTTTTAAGACAAGTTTGGGATTTTCTTGACATCTGCTTGAAAACAATTTCAGTAGAACTTCCTTTTAACCCATGTTTTTCAAAGACTCTATACTTTCAAATGTGTCCTGGAACTCCCAATACCAATGGGGAGAAAACATGTGAGGATGCTTGTACAAGACAAGAAGAAAAATGTATCCAGACATCCAGTGAGATGGACGACAACCTGCCCATATCCACAGTGCATAGCGTTGTGCCTGAGTAAAAGCAAACTCATAGTTACAGTGAACAACCAGAAAATAAGCAAATAATACACGGAAAAAGGACAGAATATGTTTTCTGAGCATGTTTCTGAGATTTTTTGTTAATAACAGTAACTAAAACTTGGAAATAGTTTGGTGTTTTAATTAACATACAGAAGAAGCATGCTTACAGAAGAAGCATGATTTATTGTGTAGCCTACATGCAGAGTTAAATGTGTATAGTTGTTCTGGATTTCTGGTCATTTGTGACTGTTTCATGATCGCTTTTTTTCTGAACAATTTTTGTATGAGAAGCCCCAATTTATTCGATAAATATGTTTTTAGAGTCTGAGTGCTATGCATTGCTTTGGGCTTTGTCCATTCTTTCTGAGCCTGTAGTGAGACAGTATCATCATGCTTTCAATTTCCACCTGAAAAGGTCAAGTAAACGTGTATGTTTCCTATGTCATGTTTTTGTCTCAGAAATGATTTTGTCTGTTTGTTCATCAATAGCTTGATTATTTAAAAGGAAAAGCAGAAGTAAGGACATGCTGATGGACTCGCAGGATAGATTATAGGATTCAAATAATATAAACATTCCCTTGCAGCTTACATGTTTATAGTCAAAAACGGTGGTAGAGGAGCACGACCCGGCATGGATGTTAACGATGGCAGTGTTTTTTTCATTGTCAATTGTCATTGTCTCCTGAATATTGCCACCATTGTTGTTTGGGCTGATGATGTTAAAAACCTAGATTGGTCACAAAGACAAAATGGGTTTTCTATAAATCACATGCATTTGAAAGAATCCCTCCCAGCAAAATAGAGCCTTATATCTGCTATGAACAAGAAATTGAAGCCTAAAACCTCTCCACTGGGAACCCAGACCAAAAGCACATGTTAAAATAAGAATGTAAAACTCTTTCTCATAGTGGACAATTGTAAGGGAGAAGCAATGGTATCACAGGAGAGATGAGATTGACCACATTTTAAAGCAATGGTTTACATTTTTTAAGGTATTGCCATTGGAAAGAAATACTCAATCTCATTGTTTCCATTACTGGTTATTTCTGGGATTCTATCCCAAATAGGTCATATGGACTCTCTACTGTCCTTCAGATTATCTTGTATCTTCCTTTTCCTCTCCCAGCATCTCCAAACTAGAAAGTTTGTCATGAATCAACTCACCTCGAATCCATGAGACTGTGTTCCAAAGATGGCCAGCACCACCAGAAATAACACCTGTAAAAGAGACTAGTCACTTTCATTCCCAATAAGGTAATCATTGAAGATCGAGACATGAGAGGACACTGGACAGGACAAGCATAAATATCTCAGAAAATATCACCTAGAGACACTGGTGTGTGGTCATGGATGGTCAATAGTCCAAAGTATAAAACACACACACATTCACTTGGTTGACAGGTATTTATTGAATTTTTTGTCACCCAGTTCCCAGCCCTTTCTAACATCAAAACCTGATACACAGCATGTGTTCTTATGCCAGGAAGAACTTAGGGCAGAGGAGCAGTGAGAAATGACTGATTTTACTATGGGAATTCCCTGGTGTGGTTCATTCTGGCTTTGGATTGCAAGAGGTCAATTTGTGTCCTCTGGTAAGAGGGAGAGAGAGAGAGAAAGAGAGAGAGAGAGAGAGAGAGAGAGAGAGAGAGAGAGAGAGAGAAAGA
>NW_005359516.1:3601771-3630873 GCF_000412655.1 Myotis brandtii | reverse complement strand
AAGAAAGAAAGAAAGAAAGAAAGAAAGAAAGAAAGAAAGAAAGAAAGAAAGAAAGAAAGAAAGAAAGAAAGAAAAGGAAAAGGGACCTAGCCCATTTGGCTCAGTGGATAGTTCCTGGACTGAAGGGTCCCGGGTTTGTTTCTGGTCAAAGACATGTATATCGGTTGCAGGCTCAGACCCCAGCTCAGGTTGGGGTGCATGTGGGAGGCAACAAATCAATGTGTCTCTCTCACATGGATATTTCACTCTCTCTGTCTCTCCCCTTCCCTTCCAATCTCTCTGAAAATCTATGGAAAAATATCCTCGGGTGAGGATTAACCAAAAAAAAAAAAAGGAAATGAGAGAGTAAAACACGTTAAACATGGATTCACGGGCAATAGACACAATGGGTTTTTAAGGGAAAATATGAAAATAAGATGCTTGGGGGCATGGCTAACTTTTGAGGCTGACATCAAGGAAAACCCTCTTATTCTCCCACAACCTATGCCTTAGTGTTACCATCAGAGAAAGGTTAGGCTACAGGCCATGTAACTGACACTGAGGCAGTTCCGACACTTAGCTGTAGTTGTGTAAAAGTCTAATCCAATTCTCTGATCCTGGTTTTGTGCTGTCTCTTCTGACATCACAGTGCACCGCACTATCATTGAAAACTGCTGCTGGAGGGCATCTGCTAGAAGGCTGGTATTTTTAAGAACTGTCAGTGGGACTTTTCTACTGCCCCTTCTATATTGCCAATAACATTTCTCTCCTGATGGCTGGGGGTGGAGTGTCTGACAAAGAACTGTATGCAGATATCCCACCCACTGATCTGCATAGGGACACATCTTCTCTGACTCCTGGCTGGTTCTAGTAACCTCTGACACTCCTATGTATTCTATTAATGAGGCGTGAACAGGTGGGTGGAGGACTGACCACCTTAGTGGTATGATTAGAGAGGGCTCAGGAAGTGCCCCCTGCCTCCAAATAACCTCCCCCTCAACACTGTGATTAATATACCACAGCGATAGGTCTGTGCTTCCGGTTAGGTCTCCTCTTGGAAAATCAAGAGGCTCCTGGGAGAGGAAACTCTTTAAGTTGACAGTCTTTAACACCTTGTGGGGAGGTACTTATCATTTTGCTTTCTCCCGTGGCTTCTAAATGAGAATAAGGGATAGAGACTGGGGCAAGGAATTCTGATATAGAACAGAACATAGTCCACTGGCCATGGAGCACTGTAGTGAGGAACTATGGGAGATTGGGGCTGGACTGAGATCAGTTGGAGAGGTAGAGGGGGTCATGACAGGGATGCTTTGCCAGGATTCTCCTGTAAGTGGGGCCTAAGATGGGTACATTTCTAGCCTAAATCCCAAGTTCAATGGCTTGGGAAAATCACATTTCTCCATGTCTCAGTCTTCTTATCTGTAGAATGGGGTAATACTCAGCTCAGAGTTGTTGAAGTAACTAGATTAAATTATTCATGTGATATGTTTAGCAGAGGGCCTAGTATACACTTGGAAATAACTTCTGCTATTATTGTTGTTGTTAATATTTTTAATGTTATTATTTTAAATCACCACTTCTCTTTTAGATAGTAAATGAAGATATCCTGAAATGCTTACCTTCCCTCCAAAGCTCATAATAAGAATTATTATCAAAAATTCTCCACATTAAAATTCTCTAGTTATTTCCAAAACTTTTTCTTTGTATTTTCAGTAAACATTTCAAAATATAGACAATAAACAAATAAATATTTGACTTAATATTCAACACTATTCCTAAAAAAGACATCATTAACTCAATCACAGAAGCTTATCTAAGAATCCTGAAATCTAAGGCATATTGGATACGAACATTCTCTGCAGGCAGCCACCACAAGAGCATAAAGAAGCATAAACAAATACTCACAAGGGTTTTCATTTTGTTGGAAGGAAGAAGATGCTGGAGCAAGTGAGGCTGCCTGGAGCAGCTCCTACCCTTTATATTGGTTTCAAGGTGTGGAAATCTCTTTCCAGACCGATCACTGTGGAAAAAGCTGTGTCATATCCGACACACCCCAGCAAACTCCTTTATCGAGATTGAGACCCAACCACATAACCTGATATCAATGAAGTTCATTAGTCAGTAGTGAAAATTCACCACTTGGTCACTCTGTAAATATTCCCTGCTTATCTGCTCTATGTTGCACATGAGAGTTCAATTTCCACCCTTTAAAAACATTGCGAGATGCTTGTTTTATGCAGACATCTTAACATAGAAGGGCATAGTCTTAATATTGCCCCCCCCCCGCCTTGAAGTAAAGTCCTCCCTTAAGATCTGAGTTGGGGTCCCCACTCAGTGATTATTCATACCTACCCTGCTTCTTGAGTTCCTCCACCCAAAGAATGGACATGAGACTAGAGGCAAGAACAGTGGCTGGGGGCCTCTTTTGAGAACAAACAACCTTATGACTTTCTTTCTCTTCCCCTTTAGAGTTGGTATCAATTTTCAGAGACTCATGAAGAACAGGACTCAGAGATTTCTCTGCCCAATTACCGGGGTTAACCAAATTTTTACATTAAGCCTTGGCCAAGACACTGTGAAACTGTGATTTATATATCTCTAGTTATCTTGAGGAGCATTGAGAAATTCTCGGATTTTAAAAAAAGAGAAAATAAAGTTTAATTTGTATAATTTTTATAATGCCACAATCAGAAAAGGCTACTACCTAGGGTGGGATCATGAACTCAGAAGGTGGGGGAATACAAAAACAAACAAAAAAATTGAAAATTTGTTAAATATTGAAAATCACTATAGTAAGCAAAGAATAATATAGTAAGCATAAATGATGTCCTTGATCTACAACTACAGTGACTTCCTAACTAGCAGGACTTTTTAATAGGGCTTTTAAAAAACAGACATTTGGGCAATTTGGGGCTGACCTAGTTCACTGGAATTCTGCTATACTGGCTATTCGGCTGTGGTGAATGTAAAATGTGCTGCTTAAAAAATTTATTTTATTTTACTTTAGAGATAGAGGGGAAGAGAGAGAAAAAAACATGGATTTGTTGTTACACTTATTTATGCATTCATTGGTTGATTCTTGTATGTAACCTGATGGGACAATGCTCTAAACCAGTGGTTCTCAACCTTCCTAATGTTGTGACCCTTTAATACAGTTCCTCATGTTGTGGTGACCCCCAATTTCATTGTTACAAATTGAACAAAAAAAGAGAAAATAAAGTTTAATTTGTATAATTTTTATAATGACACAATCAGAAAAGGCTATCTAGTGTTAGGGTGGGATCATGAACTCAGAAGGTGGGGGAATACAAAAACAAACAAAAAAATTGAAAATTTGTTAAATATTGAAAATCACTATAGTAAGCAAAGAATAATATAGTAAGCATAAATGATGTCCTTGATCTACAACTACAGTGACTTCCTAACTAGCAGGACTTTTTAATAGGGCTTTTAAAAAACAGACATTTGGGCAATTTGGGGCTGACCTAGTTCACTGGAATTCTGCTATACTGGCTATTCGGCTGTGGTGAATGTAAAATGTGCTGCTTAAAAAATTTATTTTATTTTACTTTAGAGATAGAGGGGAAGAGAGAGAAAAAAACATGGATTTGTTGTTACACTTATTTATGCATTCATTGGTTGATTCTTGTATGTAACCTGATGGGACAATGCTCTAAACCAGTGGTTCTCAACCTTCCTAATGTTGTGACCCTTTAATACAGTTCCTCATGTTGTGGTGACCCCCAATTTCATTGTTACAAATTGAACATAATTAAAGCATAGTGATTAATCACAAAAACAATATGTATGCAGTGATGGTGAACCTATGACACGCGTGTCAGAGGTGACATGCGAACTCATTTTTTTGGTTGATTTTTCTTTGTTAAATGGCATTTAAATATATAAAATAAATATCAAAAATATAAATCTTTGTTTTACTATGGTTGCAAAGATCAAAAAATTTCTATATGTGACACAGCACCAGAGTTAAGTTAGGGTTTTTCAAAATGCTGACACGCCGAGCTCTAAAGGTTCGCCATCACTGCCCAAAGAGGTCATGACCCACAGGTTGAGAACCACTGCTCTAAACAATTGAGCTACTGGCCAGGGCACTGCTTTTATTTTTTTAGCTTTCTGAGATAACAGGAGCAAGAATGATTACAATTTTGTAGTATATCTGCCACTTTTCTCCCAGGTCTGGCTCCAAAAGCCCCCCAAAGCAAGCCACAATTATACTAGTAGACATAAGAGCCGATAGAGGTATTACCGCCTACCGGGTAGACACCCACAGGTTGAGAACCGCTGCTCTAAACAATTGAGCTACTGGCCAGGGTGCTGCTTTTATTTTTTTAGCTTTCTGAGATAGCAGTAGCAAGAATGATTACAATTTTGTAGTATATCTGCCACTTTTCTCCCAGGTCTGGCTCCAAAAGCCCCCCAAAGCAAGCCACAATTATACTAGTAGACATAAACAACCCACTAAGCTACCTTCTATCCATGTTCCATTTTACATACAGGAAAACTAAGGAGCAGGGAAGTAACTCCTCAGCATTATGCCGCTTCCAGGGGCAGGAGGGAATCTGAGCCCAATCTGACTTCACAGTCCACACTTGTAACTACCAGTACTACACACCTGTTAGTTGCTGGGTAAGTGTAACTTCTTGCCTTACTGAGATGGAGGCGTTAGGATGGAGGCTTCTGCCTTCATATGTTTCCTTTTTATAAAAAAAAAAAATGTACGTCATTTTTCATTTTTCAATTATAGTTGACATACAATATTATATTAGTTTCAGGTGTACACCTCGACATTCAATAACTTACTAAGTGATCATCCAGTTAAATCTTGGATCCATCTGACACCATAGATAGTTATTAGAATATTATTGACTATATTTCCTATGCTGCACTTTACATTCCCATAACTATTCTGTAACTACCAAGTTGTACTTGTTAATCCCTTCACATTTTTCACCCATCCCTTCAACCCCCCCTCCCAGAAAAGAATGTTTTTTGGCCACAAGATTGGTTTCGAAAAATCAGGCCTACCCACAACTCGATGGTGAAAACTTAAAAAAAAATTTTTTAAATTAATTTCAGAGAGGAAGGGAGAGGGAGAAAGAGATAAAAACATCAATGATGAGAGAGAATCATTGATCAGCTTCCTGCTGCATGGGATCGAGCCCACAACTTGGGCATGTGCCCTGATCAAAAATTGAACTGTTTCATAGGTCTATGCTCAACCACTGAGCCATGCCAGCTGGGCAACAGTGAAAACTTTTAAATAGGGGGAATGAGACACTGTGTTTGTAAGAGTTGTTATAAGTGAAATTCATGGCTAAGCTGCCCACTCCCCACTGAGGGGATGCAATTGGTGACATGGAAGGGCCTCATGCTGTACCCACACCTTGGATACTCTGACGTAGCAGTTCTGAGAAGGGGCACAGGCCTGTGGACTTTTAAAGCTCCATGTGGTTCTGATTGAAAGAGCTGTTTCAAATCCTGTTCAAACCTCTTGTGAGGAACATAAGACTCAAACAGGTTAAAAAATAGGGGCAGGTGTGGGTTGGAGGGGTCAATAAAAAAAAGGACATGAAATTTTAAAGAAAAAAGCAAACAAACAAAAAAAAGATTAAAATTAAAAAAACATAGCCAAGGTCCATGCATAGTTAGTGGCAAAAATGAGACTTTTTCTTGCTATTCTATTGTTCAAAAAATAGAAAATTCATTGGTTTGTTGCCTTTCTATACATAAGTTTAAGCCAATTTGTGTCTTTCTCTCCAATATATCAGTTACCTTTTCTATTGTAAGACCTAAATCCTCTACTTTCGCAATCTCTCTCTCTCGCTCGCTTTCTCCATCCCTATTCTCTCCCGTTTCCTTTCTTTCTATCTCACAATTTACTTCTGCAACTCTTTTTTTTTGCAGGGATTTACATTACATCATATACCATAATATATCAGACTCAACATGTCTAAAGTAAAGAATGTTGCATTCTTTTCCCCAAAGCTGATCTTTTTTTGGACACTGTTATTTCTGTTGATAATTTCTCTGGGTCTGCAGGCTCATTTTGAAGTTATCCTTGATTCTTCTGCCATTTTTCCTCTGTAATGACTCTATAATTTGGGTCTTTCTCTCCAATACATCAGCCCATACTCCATTCCTTGTCATCACCACCACATACTGTCCCTGTCACAATGACTTTAATTAGAATAATTGGCACTAGCTGTCGTAACAAACAACACTTACATCTCAGCCATTTGACTAAATAAACTTTTATTTCTCACTCACATAAAGTCTAATACAGATGACTTCATGGTGGGTGGCTCTCTTCCAAGTGATGACTTATGGATTCCACCTTCTTCCTTAGGCAGCTTCCCCATCTTGAATCTGTAGCTTCATGGTATCCTGACATCATGGAACTGGCAGATGGGAGTTTAGATAAACAGTGTGAGAAGGCACATCTGCTTTTAACTTCTTCAGACTGAAAATGACCACATCTGTTCATCATCCATTGATAAAGACGGTCACATCGCCATATCTAGATGTGAGGGAAAGAAGCTTAGCTCTGTGCCAAGAAGACAAAGCCTGTCTGTGCCAAAAGACCAAGATTGTACTTCCTGCTTCCAGGCTGTCCACTGTTTCATCCTCAGCATCACTATTAATTCATGGTTCAAAAGCACCACTTTGCCTACATTGCTCTTGTGCTCAAAACTTTTTAAAATTCTCCATCAACTCTAGGACACAGTGGTTGACTCTTAGCTTGGCTTTTAACTCACTCTATAGTCTTCTTCCAAGCTAATCTCCCCAAGTGATATGACTAAGGAAATATTCTAAATAAAGGAAAGAAGATGTGAACATAGAGGTAGAAAAAGGTTCATGTGTTCAATTGCCATAAAAAGACACTCAAATTATTTGATTATCCAGTGGTTCCCAAACTTATTTGGCTTACCGCCCCCTTTCCAGAAAAAATATTACTCAGCCCCTGGAAATTAAATTTTTTAAAATTTTAATAGCAGTTACTCATCGCCCCCAAATGCACCTGTGGCCATCACTGCCCCCCTGGATCGCTGCAGCGCCTACCAGGGGGCGGTAGCGCCCACTTTGGGAATCACTGGACTATACTTTTTCTGTCCTTTCCCTCCATATTCTAGACTCCCCACTTTTTATCATGTTATTTTCCTTTCACACTACCTTTATCCATTTTGTCTTTCTTCCTCCTCTCCTTCTTTCCTTCATTTCCCTTCTTCCTTCTATTCTTCGTGGCTTCCTACCTTATGAAAATCATGGGAAGAATATTCTGAAAGCCTGTCTGGTGTTGCTCAGTGGTTGAACGTCAACCTATGAACCAGGAGGTCATGGTTTGATTCCAGGTCAGGGCACATGCCCAAGTTGTGGGCTCAAACCTCAGTAGGGGGTGTGCAAGAGGCAGACAATCAATAATTATCTCTAATCATTGATATTTCTATCTCTCTCTCCCTCTCCCTTCCTCTCTGAAATTAATAAAAATATTTTTTAAAAAGAATATTCTGAAAGAGACAGAAGGATGAACTAGACCCAATGAATCTCTGCTCTCAGAGGGTTTGCTATCATAAAATACAAATAACTGCTAAGCTATCAAAATATAGTAACTGTTAAGTATCAGAGGAGAGGCACAAGTTGAATGTTATGATAATCCAAAGTACACATTGTATTAGCCATATCTATTGATGACAAACAAAAACATTTATATTCTTCATCGTTTTCTACATTATATAAATAATCACTTCTTTTCTTTAGTGACCCTAAATTCACATATTTTCAATTTACAAAAAGTTTTTACAAATCCACAGGAAGCTAATGAACAAATACAATTTTTTAAAGGGCAAAGAACATGATTAGAGGAAGAGAAAGCACTAACAAGAAATGGTGAAGAGTTGAAGTTCCAGAAACATCCTACCTGGACTTGAATTCCAACTTCTCTAATTTCTCTTGTGGAAGGAAAGCATAGCAAAGTGCCCTCTCAAAGCATCCTCATGAACACTGATGGCTCACATACATAACATACGTAGAACTGCCACAGAGTAAGCTCCCAGTAAAGTGTAACTAATATTATTATCGTTTTATTATAGGTAAAACATTTGAACCTCATAAGTTATTTGAGAATTGCAAATTCAAAAAACATTATTAAATTAAATTTAAATGAAACTAAGATATCTGGAAATTCCCTAATTATTTGGACATTTTTTAAAAACCACTTCTAACCCTGTTGGGTGGCTCATTTGGTTGGAGCATCGTCCCTTACACCAAAAGGTTGTGGGTTCGACTCCTGGTCAGGGCACTTGCCTAGGATGCTTGTTTAATCCCTGGCTGGGTTGAGTTCAGGAGGTAATCAGTTGATGTTTCTCTCACACTGATGTGTTTGTTTGTTTGCTTGTTTTTTTCTCTTTCTCCCCCTTCCTCTCTCTCTAAAAATCAATGAAAACATATACTCACGTGAGAATTAGAGAAGAAAAAAAAAGAAACCCGAAAACAAATATCAAATTAAACCCAAAGCAAGCACAAAGCAATAATAAAGAGCAGAAATCAATGAAATTGGATAGAGAGGCATTACATCATGATAAAGGGGTCAATTCTCCAGGAGATATAATAATCCTTAATATACACACACCTAACAACAGAGTATCATAAGAACATGAGGCAAAACTAACAGGACTGCAAAGAGAAATAGAGACCCACTATTCTGGCTGGATACTTCACTATTCCTGTCCAGTAATTGATAGATCAAAACGTCATAAAATCAATATGAATATAGTTGAACTAAAGAATACCATCAATCAATTGGATCTAACTGACGTAGAATACTTCATTCAGCAACAACAGAACATGGAACAAGCTCATGTGGAACATTCACCAAGCTAGACCACATCCTGGGCCATAAAACATATCTTAACAACTTAAAATAATAGAAATATAATAGAAATCCAGGTATGTTCTCAGCCCACAATTGAATTAAATTATATATCAATAACAGAAAAATAACTGGAAAATCCCAAAATATTTGGAGACAAAATAATACACTTCTGCATAACATGTGGATCAAAGAAGTCTCAAAAGAAATGAAAAGGAAATATACTAAAAAGTTAACAGTGATTATTTTTGCATAGTAAAATAATGTGTCACTCATTTTTTTCTTTTTTTTATCCTTGCCTGATGATATTTATTAGTTTGAGAGAGAGAGAGAAAGAGAGAGAGATCAATGAGAGAGAGGAACATCAATTGGTTACCTCCCGTATCTACCCTGACTAGGATGGAACCCAAAAACTTTTGGTGTATGGGACAACACTCCAACCAACTGAGCCACCCAGCTATCATTTCTTCTTGATAATTTTTCAAGCTTTTTATAAATTTCTATGAGCTGCTTTCCTGATCAGCTGACATAAAGGACTTGGATAGAATGGCAAACATTTTGAACAGTGGCTAAAAGGAAGAGGAGAGAACATCACTACAGACAAGGAAAGCTGAATTCCACTGATACTATTGCAGGTGCAAGGAGGATATTTTTTAGTTTAAATTCTTTTCTTTTTTACAACCTATTCAATAATAGAGTGGAAATTGTATAACCTCTTCTAGGTTTGGGGAAACGGCCAAAATTAGTAGAATCTATTTTGTACCTGTATTTCAGTTGAGCTCATCCTTGATTGAGCCCTAATCATGTGACAGTAACTATGTTAGACACAAGGAATATGAGTTCTGTCACAGAAGACTTATAGCATTATAGATATATAAGATGTCCATCACACATCATCTGTATATACCTTCAACCTATTTTAAGGTGAATCATAAAATTTTAAGCAATAAATGGTGTCTACATTTCTTAAATATACATATGTGTTTAGATATCTCCTTTTGTGCATGCCTTATATTCCTTTATGAAGAGACCAAATCAATTTTAAAGGTGTGTCAATTACCAAAAAGAAATCAAGTGATTGCTTTTCTAGAGGAACACCCATGGCCAACAACTAAAATATTAATTTACTGGGAGGAGCTGAAGGTTGTTGGACACACCACACAGCTATGAGACAGAGAAAAGGGCCTCAGTCACGCAGGGATACACCTAAGCACAAAGGCCAGGGAGAAAGGGAAGTTTCAAGTGGTTATTGGTGAGAATTAAATCCATATACTATCTCAAGCTCAGTGTGTAGCAAGTTGTAGTTTCTTGATAAGTGAAATAATTCTGACTCCATTTGTCTCTATCTAATTGCGATTAACTGAGATATTTCAGAACCATAAAGGTGAATCTGAGAGAGTTAAGAATGTTATAAACTGGTCTCCTCACAGCCACTGAACCCCAAGTTCACACCACCTGGCCTCACCCTGTGACTCATCATGCAGGTAGATGTGTTAAACCTTGACACTTCCTGCACCTGCACCCAGGGCCCACCAGTGGAGGTAGAGGGTCTATGCAGGGAGATGGGGAGAGGCAGAAGGTGGGATCACTCATGAGCCACAGCTCCCAAGTCCCAGTGCATGCGCCATTGTCTCATCAGACTTGACTTACAAAACACAAATTCAAAAATAAAATTATTAAGAATTTCAAGATGGCGCCAGCAAAGCACTGAATTCAAGCATGAGTCTCTCTTCTGAGCACAAGCCCTGTGAAGACACTGGCCATGTGATCATGAAGCTAGCCTGTTTCAGATGTAGATTTCAGGACTCTGGAGTATGAGTACTGGCTGTTTTACATCTTTGACCCTTCTGTAGCACTTGTGCTTAACTGGGGCATCGCATTTGCTGGAGCCTGGTGGCTTGCTGCTAATTAAAAAATAAACCTGGAAGCTCAAAATTCCCTGAGGCCCCTCTGAGAATCCAATATCCTTATCGCAGTATTTTGCCCTTTCCAGGAGTGGCTGCCATGGTTGAAGAAATACACCTTAATCATGAGTGCTTTTGCACCATCTTCTCTAACCTGCTTCGCAATGAACACTAAACAAGGAATAAGTGCTCTTGTTTCTGAATGAGCTGTGAGATCATTATAAAGCAACATATTGCTATTACTTTGTGATTATTGTTTCTCATATTTTCTCCACATCCTTTTCAGAATGGAAGTACTCAGCCAGGCTTGATTGTTTAACATTCTGTTTATCTCTACTTTCATATATTTTATATAAGTGAAGTCATCACTCAGGAGACCTTCTTTTAGCAAGACTTTTCCAGTTTGGTTGCCTTGGGATGGGGGAGGATCCAAAAAGTTTGGCAAATGCAATTGGGCAGATAGACAAACAGCAACAGAAAGGCAGCATTGTCTATATTTTGGATGACAGTGGTCCCGGAGGAACTAGAGAAAGGAGAGGGCTCTGCAATGCACAGGAAAGAGCTTGTTCCACTTGGCTGATATTTGATCATTTCTCTCCTATACAAAAACAATAATGTACTAGGCGTGGGTTTTCTGGAATTAGAAGCTTTCTAGCAATAGTTATTAAAATGTTCATATACATGTTCCTATTGCTATTCTTTTGGACATCATTGATACAAGTACATCACTGCCATAAGCCCTGGGAGCTGTAGCCATAGGATGTAACTGTAATTGGAGTCTTAACTACAGGCTAATAAACCAAGATGACTGGCCGAGACAAAAATTTCCCCTGAGATGGCAAAATGTATTCACACTTCACAATGAACCACCTGACTTGAGACCATCCCAAGGGTCTTCACACTGATGCAGAGGATGCTCAGGAAAACAATAATAAAGGCAAAGAGAGTGACTCAGAATCTCTGCCTGAACGGGCTTCTACGCTGAAGCAAATTAATTAGAGTCCTGAATATCAGAAACAGCACAAGAATGAAAGGGAAGACGAGATTTACTAAGGGCCTCATAGCTGACTGCAAAGCCAGCCCATTACCATGTCTACACAGGAGAGGGAATCTTGAATAAGGTTATTTAATGATGAAAAAGTGCCCTGCACAGAGATATTCCCTTCCATTTAGAGAAAAATCTGAAAGCGCTAAAGGCCCTCCAGATCTACAGCATGAGCATATTATATGTGGGCTGTATTCCATTTGTTCCACACTAAGGGAGTTCCCACCCAGTTGGACATGACAGGGTGTGGGGAAAGTGAGGCCTTGGGTGTGTGTGCTGGGAGATAAAATGACCATAGGGTTCTTGGCATGGCCCCACATCAAGCTCTGTGAGCAGGGCAGGCTCTATTGACTCATTGGGGCCATACCATCTCCTGGGACTCCCTTAATGCATCATTCTAGCCAATATAGGTCAGCACCTCTCCCGCTGGCTCCAAAACTCATAAATAAATATATTTCATTTTTATTGTCTAGCTTAAGCACCTCTTTTATGCAATTACAATTTTTAAAAATATATTCTTATTGATTTCAGAAAGGAAGGGAAAGAGAGATAAAAAAAAATCAATGATGAGAGAGAACCATCGATCGGGTGCCTTCTACATACACTCCCATTGGGACCAGGAATCGAACTGGTGACCTCTTGCTTTCTGGGTCAAGGCTCAACCACTGAGCCACACCCAGATGGGCTGCAATTACAATTTTTAAAACCAGGCCTATTGAGCATCATATATGTGCCAGCATATTCTAAGTTCTATGGAGGTGTCAAAAACAAACATGGATATGTTTGGTCTTTCTCCTATGGGACAAGAAGCATACAAAATATACTCTCAGTGTGAGAGCAAGCAAGGGACTTGCTCATGCTTCCTTAATACTTTTGGCCTTGGATGAGAGACAAGGGTTGAGGTAAGAGCTGACTATTCACCTTACCCCCACTCACGCTCACACACTCACGAACACATATTCATACATGTGCAACACAAAGAACAGAGGAAGATGCCCTGACCAGTTTGGCTCAGTGGATAGAGTGTCGGCCTGCGGACTGAAGGGTCCCAGGTTTGATTCCGGTCAAGGGCATGTGCCTTGGTTGCGGGCACATCCCCAGTAGGGGGTGTGCAAGAGGCAGCTGATCGATGTTTCTCTCTCATCAATGTTTCTAACTTTCTATCCCTCTCCCTTTCTTTCTGTAAAAAAAAATCAATAAAATATATTTAATAATAAAAAAAAGAACAGAGGAAGAGGGTCTTCTGATTTTTGGAGCCACTGAAGTAACAATATTATATACAGAAGGAATTTTTTTCTCTTTGACCCATAGAGGGTAAAAAAGACTTACTGAATGAAGAAAGGACAATAGAATCAAAGTCTCCTGGCTTCTAGTTCCAATCAGTAGTTCCCCAAATGAATTTTCAAATCCAGGGTGCAACCTCAGAAGTAGCACATGTCCCCCAGGGATGTTAATGTGTGTTGAAAAAAATAAATTAATAAAAGGGAAAGGAAAAGCAACTGGGGTCTATGGAAACTTAAATGAGGAGAATCTGGATGAAACAGGGTGACATAGATTTCTCCCCTACAGATTTCTTAGTACATTTGATATGTGAACATGCATTGTCGATCTCTAACAGAGGGATTATTCAATCCTGCACTCTATCTCTCTATTTGTCATGGACCATTCACAGGCCCACTGTAGAAAATGTCAACCTCAAGTCCTTGGTAAGATATGACATGCACAAAGTGCTCTAGGTCCTGCGCCGATGTACTAAAACAACTACTCATGGCTGAGTGGAAAGGCACCATGCCAAACACTCTTTGACTTTGCAGCCATGTGACAGTTCCCAAAGCAGATGAATACCTCTTCACATGTCTGCCTCCCACCCCAGGCTAATTGATCTTTTGCAGCTAAAGAGTGAATTTGAAAGAAATTTGTGGACACATTTAAAACATAAATAAAATCTTACCACCCAGGCCAAGATTTTGATAGAGCTATTGGTAGTAAATCAAGCTTTATAACCATGCAACCACATGCTGTGATTACAATCTCTCTATATAAAAGCCTAATATGCAAATTGTCCCCTTGGGAGTTTGACCAGGAGACCAGGAGTTCAATTGCTCGCTATTACGTGCGCTGATCACCAGGGGGCAGCGCGGAACAAAGGAAGACCCTGGCCGGCAGCTGGAAGGCCCAGATCAGCCCTGATGGCTGGCCATGCCTAGGCCTCCTACCCGTGCATGAATTTTGTGCACCAGGCCTCTAGCGCACACATAGAAAGATAATCATGGGCTCAAGAAGGTATCCAAAGGGGAAATTTATAGATCAATGATTAATGAAATAAAATTTTCCTCTTCAGCAATTTGATTTACCACCTTAAATTTGTAAGAAGAATAGGAAAAAAATACAACTTAAATTCACCTCCTGAGCATTTACTTGTTTGTCAGTGACAGTTTCTACTCTTTGTTTTTGATGAACATATTTTTTTATCATTTTTACATAATTTTTGTCAAATAAATGATCTATAAGTCAATAAAGGGACAGAAATTTCTTTTATAGCTCCAGGAAAATTGAGAAGCAGTGGTATTGAGCTGGGCCTTGAAAAATGAAAAGCAGTTTACCAATTCAAGAAAGGCAAGAATAGATCTTGTAACCTAGAAACCCACACCTGAAACCTATATGTTCATGTTGACCAATGTCACCCCAATAAATTTAATTTAAAAAAAGAAAGGCAAGGGGTTGGTACTCCAGGGTGAGAGAATGGCATGGAACATCCTGAGTATTCCAAGAATGATGGGAACTCTGGTGTAGCTAGAATGTACTACATGGTGGAGACTGACAGATACAGCTTGGAAGGCTTTGGGAACCTTATTATAAAAGACTTTGGAAGTCATTCCAATGAGTTTGAAGTTTTTCTCATAAGCTGTCCGTGAAAGATGCTAAGCATGGCAGAGTCATGCACTGAAATGTAAAAGATGGTGACAGAGTGATCAATTACATAACTGTTGTAAGAGTCTAGGTGAGAGGAGCTATGGGAAGGACAGATATGAGAGGCATTTCTTTCATTTCTTTCTTACTTTCTTTTTTAAAGTTTGATCTTACTTACTTGTTACTCGTAGAAAAAAACTCACTTTTAACTGGACTCAGAGGTAAAAGCCTAAGTTTCTGGGTAATCTGTTCCTGTTTTTCTTTCTTCTTTTTCTTTTTTATCCTCACTTGAATATATTTTTATTAATGAGAGAGAGAAAGAGAGAGAGAGAGAGAGGAAGAGAGAGAGAGAGAGAGAAAACATCGATGTGAAACATCAATTGATTGCCTCTTGTAAGTGTCCTGACCGGGGATCGAACCTACAACATTTTGGTGCACAGGACAATGTTCCACCAATGAGCCACCTGACCAGGGCTGTTCCTGGCATTTTTCTTCAGTCTCCTTCATTCTCTTGGCAGAAGTTTAGCATACTCTATGGCCTCATCCTTATTTTTCTTAGTATGTTGTTTCTCCAGAACAATACGCTCACATTTGTGTTGCAGAGCGTGTGGAGTAACGAAACACCGAAGCTTGGGTGCTTTAGGCCTAGGTTTCTTGCCCTCTTTGTTTAGGGGATTTCTCATAACATATTGGTGGATGTCATCTTCTTTAGAGAGATTGAGAAGGTTGCATATTCTGCTAGCTCTTTGGGGCCCCAGGTAACAAAGCTCAGTAGTATCAGTGAGACCAGGAATATCTTTTTCTCCTTTGTTTACAATGACCAAGTTGAGAACACTGAGACTGGCATTCACAATGCAACCCTGAGAGATTTACGCTCTCCCCAGTCCTCCGTGGTCTATAACAGAGATGCCCCTTACTCAGCAGCAGGAGAACACGGCCATGGGTCAAGACACCTGCTTCAAGGGGAAATCTTGTTTGTCATTCCCACTACTGATTCCAACCACAGAACCCTTCCATTTTCCACCCAGTGTGTTAGCAGCAACTTCTGTGTCCATACACTTCTCATAAAAGGTATGAAGTTTGCATGCATCATCCACATTGGTGAGTTTCTGGCAGCTAGTGGCTAGGAAAGAGATGTTCAGCTTCATCCTGAAGCAGCCATCTGCCTTGGAGGTGCCATGAAAAAGAGCAAAAAGGCATTTCTAAGATGAAATGACAAGGTTGAGTAACTAATGGGATGAGGTGGTCAGAAGAATAGGCTGAAGACAGCCCCCAGGTTGCCCAACCAAATGCATGCTACTATCATGGTGAGAGCTCAGGACTGCAGAAAAGGGAGTAGGTTTGGTGGGGTTAGCTAATAGAACATGTTTAGCCTAAGCAAAACCATTACAATGGGTTCAGGTAAAGATAAGGAGAGGAAGTCATTCTCACATTCTTACAGGAATGAAGTCATTCGCACATTCACACATGCTCCCTGGAAGGCCCAATATGTCCACAGTTTCTTATCTGTGATCTTGTTTGACTTTAGGGATTATTCCTTTTCTGAATCTGGAATATCAATATATAAAATACCCACACCCGCACTTCATAAGTTATCATAAATCATATTGAGTTTGTTATGATATCTTCAACTTCAACAAATGATGAGTCAGATGAACTCCATGTCAAAGTGCCTTGCTAATCAGGTAGATATTCCAAAAGCTTCTTGCTACACTGGATTATGGCATGGATATGGGAAATGAGGGAAGATAAGTTTTTGACTCCACCTGGTCACACCTACTTTGAGTAAAGCCAGTCAAGTACAAATATGAGAGAACTTGTCTGATTCCACGCCTGCCTGTCTCCTCCACTCCATTGCTCTGGTGAAGTCAAGATGAAGTTCACAGTGAGTAGAATTTTTCTTTTGAATTTATTATGTTATAATAGAAGACTGTCAACATTTTGAGCTAAGGGCATCTGCTTCTTACGACAATATCACCATAATGGAAAATTTTGTTTTAAAAATATGTCTTTTATTTTCACAGAATTGTGATGTTTATAAGCATCTCTACAGAGAAAGATAGTTATATTGGGATTAAGCAGCTGTTTAATCTTATACCATGCTATCTTTAATAAAATTACCTTCCAAATCTCCAGATTTAAGTCTGGGTGAAGAGCAAGCAGTCCCTAATCCCTAGAAAATGTCTGATCTTTCCCCTTTTTCTTAACTCCCTCTTTTACCAAAACTCCTAAGTATATTCAGGCAAGATAAAAAGCATCTTATCAAAGCAAATGTGGGAGAGACTTACTGGCACATTCTCTGCTGTCAAATGGATCTCCAAGTCAGAACAGCTTGCCCAGGACCTTGTCCAGACTCATTTATTCATGAAAACACCTGAAGCATGAACTAGTGCAGCATTTCACCTATGGTTCCAGATAAAGGGCTAGGAGTGCAGCAGGTGGACCACAAAATTCTGCCAAAACAACTGGTGGTATCATGTGTGTTTTATAACAGCATGTATGAGGCTAGAATCAGATGAGTACTTTCATGTTTCAACATACTAAATACTAAAATTTATTACAGCAGACTGCTTCATAATAGAGTATAAAATCATTATCTAGAAATAAGTTTTAGAAACCACAGTTTGTGTTGTTTTTTTAAAGAGGTCATATCTGGATCTTTCCTAGTTCTGCAATGAACAAGGGATAGAACCTTGGCCAATACAAACTTGGTCAAGTCACTAAAGTAACATCTGAAGCTCAATTTCCTGATCTGTGAAAAGACTGCATTGTACTATTCCTCTCTAAAATTTCTTTCATCTCTTGACACTTTTTTTAGGCTAATTTTTACTTTCTTCCTAAGCTATCAGGAGAGAAATTAAGCAAATAAAAAAATTACCTTGAATTACCAGTGCAGTTCTCAAACCATTTTGCCTCAGGTAAAGGAAAGGAGAATAGGTGCTCAGAATCAGGCACCCTGCATAAAACTCCGTGTTTTGACAAGCAGGATCATGGACCCAGTGACAAATGACTAACCCAGGTACCCTGGGACAGTTACTAACTTCCCTTATGCCAACCACACTTGACAGCCAGGCAACACCAGTATTCAACCTGTTTACTAATCTATTGCTTTTAAAAATTAAAAAGACTACTGCTATTAGGAGGTCTAGGAAGGAAGGAAGGAAGGCATTCATATCAAATAGGGAAAGTAACTTAAATCATTTTCAGATGTGATTCTCAGAACTTATAACCATTTTCATATCATACTATTAATTTTCAATTTTATTTTTTAATATACCAGCACTTTATTATTTTTTTTCACACGACCTACATTAAAAAATTATAAAACTATATATCACAACATAATTACTGTAAGTAACCTAAAATTCTACATTGTCATTAAAACTTTCGATAGTTAAAAATATACAGGGCAAAGAAGAACAGAGAGCATACCCCACAGAGTAGTAAAATTAGTAAATATTTTCTATGAGCTTGGGTAGAGAAAGAAAGAAGAGGACATTGTCTTGCCATGTGACTGGAGACCAATGTTATTTGTGATTTCAGATTTTCTTTGCTGGACTTCTTGGTGTCCTCCTGGCTCCTGCCCTTGCTGAATATGTAAGTCTCACCTTTTAAAGTGTTACCAAAATGTATTTGCAAAAGAAATGTGATATTAAAGCATTATCAATTTCTCACACATTTCAGAATGTCAACAGCGGCGATAGCAACAACAGTGGCGGAAGTGGACAGCTGTCCGTGAGTGTCAACAATGCACAGAACGTGGCCAATGTTGACAACAACGATGGGTTGGACTCCTGGAATATGCTCTTGGATTACAATACTGTAGGTAGCCAACAGGCTATTTCCATTCTTTACAAACACGAGGTTTCTTTTTTAGCTAAAAAAAAAATTGTCTGCTAACCATAAAAAGTAAATTCTAACTGCACATAAGCATAGTTATAAGCAAAAGTGCCTATTTTGCTCACCTAGTTTCACCCCCTAGATACAACTGCTGCTAGTAAGTTTCCCACCATCAGTTAAAATTCAAACCAATGAACAACCCCCACTATGATCAAGGGGTTGGTAGGGCTCTAAGACAAATATGAGCATCCTTTTGCTTTGCCTGCAGATACCCTCAGCAATGATCAAAGGCCATCGCTATATTACTGCTGCCAAAGTATAGCCTATCTCATTCTATTTTCAATTTCCTTCTAAAAAATGAAAATTGGCACTTCACTTGTAATTCAAAAGGACCCAGGGAAATGCAAATGATAGTATTAATTGGTAAGGGAAGCAAAAAATACTTGGCTCTAGTTAGAAGACCCAATTGTCCAATTACCAGCTCCGTATTTAACAAACTTTGTACTTTTAAAAAGCCAACTCTTTTTTGTTTTAGTTTTATCATCTGATAAATTAGAAAACTATTTCCTGTCTTACCTGACTCCTTGAAATGTAAAGATCAAAGGAGATTAAAATGTGATAATATTTTAAAGTTTATTTCAGCAAAACAGACATATGTCATGACTCTTACCACGCTAGCACCTAAAGATAAAGCAACAAGTTAGACACTCAGGCTCTGCCCCATCAAAGATTTAGTGGTTTATCCTTAGAAATGTTAGCGATAAATAGGATTGCAAAACAGGGTCAGATCCTGCACTCTTATCCCAGTTCAACATGATCTCAGAGTTCCATTTCCCTCTGCTGGCAAAGCAATTTCTGACCAAAAAAAAAGCTACTTGGAGAACATACTCCTCACTACCTACCTCCTTCCTAACAGGGTTTTGCTGCAGTCCGAGTTTTTCGCAAGAAGGCATGCATTGTGCACAGAATGAACAAGGGTGTCATGCCCTCTCTTCAAGCCCTTGATGCAATGGTCAAGGAAAAGAAGGTAAAAATAAAAGTCTTTTTTACTTTTGTTCAGGGGAGGTCTTGGGATCTCCAGAAAAAATGAGACGGTCACAGTCATTCCCTCTTGACCACAGTAGTGTGCAACACAAAAGGGGAAGTGGAATTGATAAGTGCCTGAGAAGCAGCTGCCTCCAAGCTCAAAAGCTATGGCTCGCACCTCCCCCTACAGAGGTTCTCAGAACATCTAACATTTACTGTTAGAGAAACAAAACTCTGCTCACTCCCAGGAGAGCTTCCAGCACTTTTTCAAGGACATTTTTCTGTAAGAATTGAGTTAAGGATATTAGATTTAGAAAAAAAAAATAGAGGATACACAGTTAAGTTTCACACCAGCTAAATGCCTTGGGACACTTAGAAATTCTGAGATACGCACATTTGCAATTGGTTCTTCTTCATTTTGATTATGGAAAAATTATAGTTAAGCAATACTGCCTGTTGGTCTTGTACACAATCCTCAATTCAATGAACCACTGGGCTTAGCATTCATTCTCCCTTCTTTCTTTTTCCCTGTCTTCTCTATACACAGTTTCAGGGTGAAGGACCAGGTGGACCACCTCCCAAAGGCCTGACATACTCCATCAACTCTGACAAAGTCGACAACCTGGACAAGTTTGGAAAACCCATCGTTAGCATGTGCAAGGGGGTCCCAACATACATGGCTGAAGAAATTCATGGTGAGTAGCCACCTTACTGTGCATTCCAAATTAGTGCTGGTGGAATTGTCAATCTATTCTCAAGGTGTGTTCCCAAAGAACACCAACTACTCAGAGATGTCAAAGCTAATACTTAGGTAGTGCTTGCTCCCTGCCAAGCATTATTGTATGTGACTTAAGTATGTTAACTCATTTGTTCCTGGATGAGGAAACTGAGGCACAGAGATCACAAAACCCTTGCCTGGGTCAATTCTAAGCATTTTGGCTCTGGATTCTATGCTCTTAAGTGTCCAGAAATACTGCCTTTCAAGGTGAATCTAGAGAGCACTCGAGGCATATTCAAAGAAATACATGAATTACTAAATGAAAGGACAACACTAAGAGAATCTATTGACTTTTTATAGCTGAAGCAATCACTTCATTTCTGAGCATTCAAAGAATAACTTACACAAAAGCAAAGTATCCACCTAGGAACCTAACCTAACAGCAATTTCCCAGATCTTTGAATCAATTGATTTAATGTTGATAGCTAACTAGCTAGATCTTGAAATTGTTGAAGAGCTAGTTTGGAAACTGTGACATCCCCTTTTCCCCACCCCCTTCCTACATCCCCACATTCCCAAACACGTCCTTGAAAAGACATTGATGTTGTGTGTTTTTTTCTTTTCTTTTTATCAGGAGCAAGCCTAGGCTTTTCCTTATCATTGTGCTTCAGGACTCCAATACCCCCGTATTGGGCCCTTTCCTTCTGTGGAACTCTAACAGTAAAGTAAAAAAAAAAAAGTTGCTGCGGGTTTAGTCATCAAAATATTTTATGCAGAAGAATTTGAGTTCTAATGGTTTTTAATCATGTCATGCTGAAATGTTTGATTTCTTTAAGTTTCAATAAAACTATTGAGCACTGAATGTAGTTTAACCTAAAATTCTGTATGGTTTCCATTTGTTCAAAAGTGTAATGTCATGGTCACAAGTTGTCGAAATGCATTAGACCCAACTATTAGCCTAAATTCAGGAACCGTCCCTTATTAAGAACCCCTTCAGATGCTTCAGATACTACTAACCACAGCTCTGGGAATGGTTCCAAGACCATTGGACTGCTCTGAAGACTGCTCTATAGTGGATGTGCACAGTAACATTTCAGATCAGCAAGGCTAGAAATTCACTCAAAGTCACGTGAGCCAGAAAAGGGGGTTAATTGCCAGGATATTCAGGTATCTAAATAATCTGAGGATAAGAGAAGCAGCTTGTATCAAAGAGACTGGAGCCAGGAACTATATTGACACGAAGACCCAAGTCTCCTCCTCTCTCCCTGAAGCCATGTGTTCACTCTTCTCGGCCCCTCTCTAAATTCTGCTTTCCTCCTCATTCCATCTTACAGATGGCTTTTTCTGTATTCATGGCAGAAATAGCTGAACCAAAATGTTAGCTTCATCTCCCATGTCTACCTGTCTTTCCAGCATAAGAGGTGGTGTCTAATCCTTTTGAATCCTGATTCCAATTTTTCTGGACCCTGTTTGGTTCAACAGTTCATAACCTCCACACTTTGATGGCCAGGGAAGTGAAGTCACATGGTCCACATACAGCATTGGGGTGTCCAGTGAAAGAGAAAAATTTCAGAGAAAATAGGGACTCCAAATATTATGTATTTTTTGTTTGTTTTTTATTTAAGTCATGTTTTATTTTTAAATTACAATTAACATATAATATTATATTAGTTTCAGGTGTACATCCCAGTAATTAGTACCATAAGAAACTACAGTTTATTTTTAAACATTGCTCCCATACCTTTTCTTTAAATCCTGGATGCCATAAAAGTATACCTAATCCATTTCCATGTCTTCAGATGGGATATCCCTATATTCCCCTATCAAACAAGACTTGGATTTCCACCATTTGAAAAACTGCCAATATTTACCATCCTAATTGGGAGGAAATGATAATTTTCTTTTGCCTGAGGCAATTTCATTGCTGTTCACAAGAAGTGTAGTAGAACTTCCAAAATATCCTAAAGCCATGAGGTATGGAACCCTGTCAAAGACCCATCAGAGATCAAGGTCTTAGATGTTGCCCTACTGTGAGTGAGAAAGAAATCAAACTGAGGCTCACAAGCTGGATACAATGTCATGTGGCTGACTTAGGGAACTGGTGAATCCCATGTTTCATGGACAAATTGTCTAGTCACTATTTCAGGTAGGGGCAAGTGGTGTTCACCAAATTGATACAGGTTCAATCTCATTGCCAGTGCTGGGTCTGAGGTCACTCAGCAAATGTCCTAAGGTATACCAAGTCTAGCTGCCCCCTGCAGGGTGCCCACAGATCTTTGTGGTGATGTCTCAGAGAGTCATCAGGGTGAGGCCAGCAGAGTTTATCAGGCCCAAACAAACCAAGATTTGATTTTGTGAAGGGACGGCTCTGAACCAGCCAGGCATGTGAGGGGAAGATGGCCCCTGTCCTAGAGCCACACAACTCAGAATATCCCATATTCTGCTGGGAGCCCAAGTTCAGCAGGGTGGGGCCACCTGGAGTCGTGAGCATAGAGTTAGTGGATCACCTATGAGGGAATGGTGCCAATCAAACTTGGGAGAAGATGAGAGGGAGTAGGCCCCACCTCAGAGCCACACAACTTAGCCTATCTTGGATTCTGCCCAGACCTCCGGGGGAACCCACACTCTGCAGGGTGGGGCCACCAGGAGTCAGGAGGGTGGGGCTTCCAGAAGCCTGGGCGATGGGGCTAGCAAATCTCCCTTAAGGGGGAGGCATCAGTCAGATTCACTGGAAAGTGAGGAAAATGACCCCTACCCCAAAGCCGCACAACTCAGTCACTGATACCCCTAAATCTGCCCAGATCTCCAGTCCCTGGTCCAGGCAGCTGACTCCTCAGCAGGGCATGAGCTCCACAGGGTGGGACAATAGGGAGTCCGGTGGGTGTGGCTATTGCATTGCCCCAGGCTGATGCCATAAGGGAATGCTCTACCCATGAAAGATGACTTTTGTGATATGGAAGAGGGGCTCAGCACAGGGTTCCTGGCAGCTGTCCCTTCAGCTATCTCTCCAGAGTCACAAACCCCAGTCTCTGCTCACATGACTCTAGTCAACTTTGCCTTCCCTCCACCTGAACCCAGGGTGAGTGGCTGCAGAGCCCAAGGGAGTGGCTATGAACAAGATTTTCTGTGTTGGCCCTTTAATAGGGTGCTTGTGTCTCTAGCAGACTCTTGTCTCTCCCTGGTAGACAGAATGTTATGTGGGCACCTCTTCCCAGCTCTGGTGCTCAGGGCTGGGGAGACTGGTGTGGAGTTGAGACACCACGCTCCTCAGGGGGAAGGTGACACCAGAACAAAACTGAAGGAGCTAAAGTAGTTAGCCATGCACATATTTCTGGGGGGAAAGCATTATGGGCAAAGGAAATAGCCTATGCTCAGGCCTAAGACAGAAGTATGTCTAGCATATTAAAAGTAGAACAAGGAGGTCAATGTAGTTGAAGCAGGAAAAACAAACAGAGAGTAGAAGGAGATAAGGGCAAAGAGGTAAGGGGAACCAGATCATGCCATTGTTAGAACACTGGGTATGATTATGAATAAAATAGGGAGACATCGCAAGAATTTGAGCCAAAACAGGATATGCTCTTACCAAGTAATAAAATACACAAAAGTAAAATCTTAACAAATTTCTCTATATTAAAAATAAGAATGTCTGTTTATCCCAAAACACCAAAATTAGAGTGATAAGCCACAAACTAGTAGAGATATCTATAACAAATAAACTGGATAAATAGTATAAAAGTTATATAAAGAATTCTTACATATCAACAAGAAAAAGATGAATAACTAATAAAAATTGACATAAATACATTTTCTAGCAGAAAAGAAACCCTGAATAGTTAATCTAGATGTGAAGAGATCTTAACTTCCTTAGTATAAGGAAAATGCAAATTAAACCATGAGAGATCACTTCATCCCCATCTGATTGGCAATGAAAAAGTCCAGTACCATGTGTTGGAGAAGATGTAGCATGACAAGAACAGCCAGGGCAAGCATGAAATGATACAACTGCTTTGAAAAATAATTCAACATATCTAATAAGCTAAAGATGTGACTATCCTATGTTCCAGCAATCCCACTCTTAAGTATGTATTTTAGAGAAATTTTTGCACACAGACATTCAGAAACATGTACAGGAATGTTCATAGTGGCAGTGTTTGGAACGGCAAAAACCTAGAAACAACTGAAATGTTTGCCAACAGTAGAATAGATAAATAAACTGTGATGTGTTTATTTGTAGAATACTAAACATTACCCCCCCCAAAAAAAACACCAAATTAATCACAGCCACACACAACAACCATAGATGACTCTCTGAAAAATAATCTTGAGTCCAAAAAGCAGATTGTAGAAGAAAATATACTGTATCTATATAAGTCCCACAAACAAACAAAACTAAACAACACATATTTTTTAGAAATACATACATATCTGGTAAAACTTATAGCAAGCAAATAACACAAAAATTCATATGACTATGTACCTCTGACAGGGAAAGAAAGGTTCATGGAGGGACAAATGGAAGACTTCCAAGATAGTGGTAATACTTTTTCTCTCTCTCAAACTAGACCGAGGGGCGGGTGTTCATGAATGTGTGTTGTATCATTAATCTTTATAGTTTACATATATCTTTAAATAGTCTTTTGCATGTAATACTTCATTGTAATTTTTTAAAGTTAAAAGCACAATAAGTAAGCTACAATGAAGACAATAAGAGGGTCAACCTGCCTGGATGGAAAGAAACTGTTCTTTCATTCCAACATGAGGCTTCTCATCTGTTGCTCAACTTTGAGGCTGGCGGTTCCAAACATTCAGCCTTTGACCCATGTCTCTAGAAGAGTGGTGTAAGTGAAAATGAGTTCATTCAGCACCAGGATGCCGAGCTCTGCAGGGAGAAGCGGCTGCTGTTCCTGGCTGTGCCAGTGCCAAGCCCTGCTGTCCACAAGACTCTAAATCGCTGCTTGGAAGCCTGCTGGGCAGCTTCCCATTGACAGTTTTGTTTGGCCGTGTCAATAACCCGAGTAACTCATACCGAACCATGGCTCCCCCTCGCACCTCAGCCCACCGAGGTCAGGAGGAGGTGCAGGGAGCGCACAGAGCTGGCTGGCAGGGTCATCAGAAGTTTTAGTGATTTCATACCCCCAAGAGGCACCAGCGAGGAGCAGATAATATCCTGTTACAAGCATGAGCTAAGAGAGAAGCATTAACAGAAATATTTTAGATAAGCCCTTGCCCATTGTTAGAGTCTCTTTCTGGTCTCCTCCCAATTGTACTTCTGAAATAAGTAGTTTAAACCAAACCTCCAGCAGTTGAACCCTTCCAGAACATTCACTAATAAATTTTAACCCAAAGTCAATTTTTCCAAGGTACTTTCATATGAATAGATACATGTATCTATTTGCTGAGTTTTATACTTCCCAAATATTCAGAAGTTAGAAGTAAACAATTAAGAATATCAGGAAGTACAACCAAATTCAAACATAAGAGAGAGTATGCCAAACCTTACCTTTCAATCACTCCTACTCAGATATTCAAATTAGGCTGGATCAGTTTTCCTAGTATTATTTTGATCTACAAGATTCAAATCAGACAACATAAGTTACATCTTAGTTTCCTTAACTAGGAGCATCATCAATATCACATCCTATTTGCAACACTATATTTATGGTCTTCCTTCCTTCCTTCCTTCCTTACTTCCTTCCTTCCTTCCTTCCTTCCTTCCTTCCTTCCTTCCTTCTTTTCTTCATTTAACAAGTATCATTGAGCACCTCCTATGTGACTGACTTTTCTGGGGGCTAAAGATAAAGCAGGGGAAAAAAGCAATTAAAATGTCTATCTTAATGAAGTTTACATTCCAGTAGTGGAGAAAAACAATAAATAAAATAAATAAATAAATAAATAAATAAATAAAATAATGGTAATTGTTAAGGAAGGAACAGAATAACATGAGGGAAGAGGAACCATCAATGGAAGGTTGAACTGGGGGAAGGGTTGTGTTTTATATTAGACAGGAAGGTGTATAATAAAGAATATTGTTGGCTCTGTTACAGGGAGGTAGTCTCAAAACCCTTGCCATTTCCAAGTGATGGAAACTTCTTTGTTATTCATAGTGGTCCCCTCAGACTACACCTGATAGTTTATGCTAATAAGATGACTCCTGGTGGGCCCTTAGATAGTTTCAGTGAAGGAGATGACTCCAAATGGGAGCTGTTCATGCCAGAAAGACCAACCATGTGATTAGAGGGTTTGGGCTTTGAGCCACATGATAACAGCCTGACCACAGGGGCAAGGAGGAGGCTGGAGATTTAGTCACATGACCAATGATTCAACCAATCTAGCCTACATAATGGCCAATGATTCAGTTAATCTTGCCTATATAAAGAAACCAAAATAAAAACTAGGAACATCGAAGCTTGGGTGAGCTTCTCAATGGCAATACTCCATATTAAATGTGCCAGGCATCTGAGAGATGCAAATCAAAACAGTAATGAGGTACCATCTCACACCTGTCAGAATGGCTATCATCAACAAATCCACAAACGACAAGTGCTGGAGAGGATGTGGAGAAAAAGGAACACTCGTGCACTGCTGGTGGGAATGCAGACTGGTGCAGCCACTATGGAAGACAGTATGGAGTTTCCTCAAAAAACTAAAAATGGAACTCCCATTTGACCCTGTGATCCCACTTCTAGGAATATATCCCAAGAAACCAAAAACACCAATCAGAAAGGATATATGCACCCATATGTTCATAGCAGCACAATTCACCATAGCTAAGATCTGGAAACAGCCTAAGTGCCCATCAGTAGATGAATGGATTAGAAAACTGTGGTACATCTACACGATGGAATACTATGCTGCTGTAAAAAAGAAGGAACTCTTACAATTTGCAACGGCATGGATGGAGCTGGAGAGCATTATGCTAAGTGAAACAAGCCAGTCAATGAAGGAAAAATACCACATGATCTCACTCATTCATGGATAATAAAGACCATTACAAACTTTTGAACAAAAATAGATACTGAGGCAGAGCTGCCTCAAACTGATTGTCAAACTGCAGTGGGAAGGCCAGAGAGGGTTGGGGGGCAAAAGGGAGGGGAGTAAGAGATCAACCGAAGGACTTGTATGCATGCATATAAGCATAAAAAAAAAAAAAAAAAAAGAAAGTTCTGTGGTCTAGGTTGTCTTCTCTTTTCAAATCTAAATTCACTACAAATTGTATTTTATCAATTCCAAATAGGTCCATTAAGGGCACTTAAGAATCTGATTGGCTGGGACCACTTTCCCCCAGCTTTATTGAGATGTAATTGAAATATTAAAGACCATTATAAACTTATGAACAAAAATAGATACAGAGGCAGAGCTGCCTCGAACAGACTGTCAAACTACAGCGGGAAAGCTGGGGAGGGTTGAGGGGCGGGGGGGGGGTAAGAGATCAACCGAAGGACTTGTATGCATGCATATAAGCATAACCAATGGACATAAGACACTGGGGGGTAGGGGAGGCCGGGGGATTGTTAAGGGCGGGAAAGAAAGGAGACATATGTAATACTCTTTGTAATACTTTAAGCAATAAAACAATTTTAAAAAATGTGCCAGGTACAATCCTGACTCTACGGAGAGAGGACAAAGAAAACTTCATCAAAACAAAAAAGCAATCAACTGAATGGGAGATAATCTTTGCAAACAACAGCTTCAACAAGGGGTCAAAATCCAAAATATAGAAAGAACTCATACAATTCAACACCAAACAAACAATCCAATTAAAAATTGGGCAGAGGATCTGAGCAGACACCTCTCCAAAAAAGATATACAAATGGCCAATAGACATATGAAAAATGTTCAACTTTACTAGCTATTAGGGAACTGCTAATCAAAACTACAATGAGATTACCGCCTCATACCTGTTAGAATGAGTATTATCAACAAGACAGGAAATAACAAGTGTTGGAAAGGTTGTGAAGTAAAAGGAACCCTCATTCACTGCTGGTGGGAATGTAAACTGGTACAGCCACTATGGAAAATAGTAAGGCGGTTCTTCAAAATATTAAGAATAGAGTTACCATATGACCCAGCAATCCCTTTTCTGGGTATCTACCCAAAAAACTTGAGAGTACTTATTTGCAAAGATATATACACCCTTACGTTCATTGCAGCGTTAGTCACAGTGACCAAAACATGGAGACAACCAAAGTGTCCTTAGAGGATTGGATAAAGAAGATGTGGTACATATATACAATGGAATACTACTCAGGCATAAAAAAAAGGATGAAATACTGCCATTTGTGATAACACGAATGGACCTGAGAATATTATGCCAAGTGAAATAAGTCAGTCATAAAAAGCTAAGAACCATATGATTTTATTCATATGTGGGATATAAAACTGAAACTCATAGATACAGACAACAGTACGGTAGTTACCAGAGTGAATGGGGGGGGTGCATAAAGGGTAAAGGGGAGCAAATATATGGTGATGGAAGATGATTTGACTTTGGGAACTCTTTGTACTATCTTCACAACTTCTCCATAAATCTAAAATTATTTCAAGATAAACATGAGTCCAGTGCTTTTTCTCTCACACATTTATTCACATAATATCATTTATTAAGAGAGCAAGCACGGAATATAAAAGAGAGAGAGCTTTGATCTGCATAAATATCAAAAGCTAAGTCTTAAATGAATGTCTCTGTTCTCGCTATGAAGAGTATCAAACGTTAGAGCTTTGGAGTACAGAGTTCCAATCCTCCTCATTCACACATACAGACACACACACACACACACACACACACACACACAC
>NW_005359516.1:3595761-3600787 GCF_000412655.1 Myotis brandtii | reverse complement strand
ATATAAAACCCTAATATGCAAATAGACTGAACAGTGGAACAACCAAACAACCAGTCGCTATGACGTGAGCTGACCACCAGGGGGCGCATGTGGAACATGGCGGGCATCGGCCACGGCAGGATGGTGGAGCAGGTGAGCGGGGGTACCAGATCAAGGTGGGGTGCTGGTCACTGTCATTGGGACGAGCCTCTGGTGGTTACTGAAAATTCTTTGCTCCCACTTGCTAGGGTCCCTTGCACCTGCTGCCAATGTTGGCCCCACCCACACCTGCTGCTAGTGCCGGCCTTGCTGGTACCTGCTGCCAGCACCTGATGCCGGCCCCAATCACTCGGTGCTGTCAGCACGTGTGAGTGGCTGCTGCTGGCCCTGATTGCCTCTCAGGGCTTCTCCACCTCCCCCTGCTCCAATAGCCCTGAGGAGTGATCGGGGCTGGCAGCTGCCTCTTGCACCCATGACGGCGATGGCCTCGATCACACCTGCTGCCGGCATGGGAGCCACCACTCACACCCACTGCTGGCGCAGGCCCCGCTTGCACCCACTGCCAACATTTGGTGCTGGTCCTGATCGCTCAGCACCATCAGCAGGTGTGAGCTGCGGCTGCCGGCCCTGATCACCCCTGAGGGCTTCTCCACCTCCCCCTGCTCCTGAGGGGTGATCAGGGCAGCAGCCACTGCTCACACCCGCTGCTGGTGCCAGCCCCAATCACTCTGCGCTGTCAGGGGTGCGAGCAAGGCTGGCACCATCAGCGCATGGAAGCAGTGGTAGCAGGAGCAGGGCTGTGGGCAGACAGGGGACCAGGGTCCGTGGTTGGAGGGGCTGGGCAGGGGCACGGAGGATGGGCTGAGACCTGCCCCTATGCCCACCGCAGCCTCGTGACCCACAGTTCCTTTCAAGGTGCACAAATTCATGCACTGGGCCCCTAGTTACATATAATAATGTGTGCAAAGATGTTGATGCATAGTAAGCATTAATAACCATTTGTTGCACTCCATTGCATACATACATTCCAGGCCCACCACTGTCATGCTCTGGCTGAAGTCTGTTCAGGCTGCGGTAGACTTTTAAAACATGGCTTCCATCAGTCCCTTACCTCACTACATAGTCATGCCTTTCCTGGAATCAAAAAGTAGAATCTAATTCTTGCCCCAGAAATATAAGCCGGCCTCATTTACTTCTCTTGACCAATAGAGAGAAGGAGAAGTGACGTTCAGATACTTTCAAGGGTCAGACATACAAAGACTTGCCCCCGCCCCTTGGCATGCTCAATCTTGGACCACTCCTTTTGGAAACTGAGTCTCCAAGCTGTTAGAACCCCAGAGCACATGGGGAGGACACATATACATATTACAATTAAAAACTCCACCTGAGCTCCCAGCCAATAGCCAACATCAACTGTCAGCCATGTGAGTGGCCATCTTGAATATCCAACCCACCTGATCCTTTGGATGACTGCAGCCCAGCTGATATCTTGCTGCAACCATGTGGGAGACCCCAAGTGAGAAATGCCTGTCTGAACTGTCAACCCACAGAACCATGAGCAATGATAATAAATTAATGTTTCAAGTCATTACATTTGGGGTGGTTTATTTTGTAGTAGTAGCCAGAATGCTAACCAATGCCAATATCTCTACTGGCCCCTGGAGCCATGCAGGACCCCAGGGGACAGAGAATCTACAACTCTACAATTTTCCCTCTCACCCTCAGACTCATCCCAGCTCACTCTTGGTGCTGGTCCTGCCTTCCCTTTCCAGCACTGTCAACACCCCTTGATAAAGGTTTTAGCATTTGTTCAGCTCCCTCTCCAGATCATTTTACTTCAAGATGGAGCAGGTGTCCATGGTGTGAGGATTAAATTGGCAGCGACTTGGGGAGATGTAGACACACAGGTTTAAGTCCTCCCAGGGGTTAAAAGGGGATGGCAGTTCCGAGTTCTGCACGCAGGTGCATTTCCCCTCCTCCACCTTCAGGAAGACTCAGCCTCAGATGGACTGAATTGACCCTTGGGCTTCCGACTAGTAGATAATCTTTGCCTTTGCCCCCAAACATACTTAATGTCATATTCAAGAGGCACTGGGAGAATCTGATTCCCTGGAACTCTGCACTGACCTCTGCTACTTCACAAGCTTCAAGGAACACAGGCCTGTGGGTAGGCATATGCAGCTGGACAGACTGCCCGACCATGCTGGCAGCATCTCAGCTCCCCCTTCTTCCGAGGTCTCACCCTTCAAAGCATGGGAGGGGGTGTCCACAGGAACCCACCAACATTCTTGGAAACAAAATGCAGTTGCAACACCGTTATTCAAGTGGCTTCCCTGTTCTCTGGCTTAGTACCTATGCTCTGCAGAAGTAATTTTACAGTAAAGGAAACAGCACCCCCGTTTTTGAATTCAAGGATCTGTAGTCTTCACATAAGGCAAAGGAAGAAGCCTCATCATCCACTTGCCTAAATATAAGATGGTCATTATTTAAAACAGTTAGGTAGTCTGCAAATTGATGATACAGAACCAGTAAAATAAAGAAATGTCCGAGTTAAGTACTTTGTTATGCCAAGCACTGTATTTTTAATGGAATCCGGGAGATCCAGTTCCCAGGAACTCCTGTAGTGCAAGAAAATTGCACAAAAAGGATTATCATGTTTAAACTTAGTCTTTCAAAACTTCTTCAACTCCTCATCTTCCCACTTACAGACTTGTCAACATCCTTCTCACTATCTCAAAAGGTCACATGGTGGAAAGAGCACAGGCAAATACTGTAAGTACAGTCTGCATTCCAGCTCCATTGCTTACAAGCACACAGATTTCGGAAGAAAGTTATTTGACCTCTCTGAGCCTCAGGCTTTCATTCATGAAATGAGGAATGTGATATTGAAATCATAGTTGCTGTGAGTATTAAATGAAATCCAGCACCTGTGACCACCTAGGAGCATTCCTGTCTTATAGTATTTCAGTTCCTTGGTCCATGCTAACCTTTTCCCGCTGTGCTCTAAGTCCCACCTTCCTCCCCCCTCATGCCAACACCCCCACCTCTCTCCTTCCCTCCTTTCATCACTCATCTCTAAGTTAAAAAAAATCCCAGGAACAAGCAAACACAAAAATCTCTTTCAATTCAACCTTATCTGTTCTTTCCCTCATCTCACCTAGCGCCTCTTCACAGCTTCACAGTTATTTTGTTATATTGTGTCTCCTTTAATCTACTCTTTGTTTCTAACATTACTTGATTTGTAAAATTTACTTTTGAGCTCTTATCCACCTGAATATTTTTCATAGTCCCCATCATAGCCAATATATTCCAAATTTTTCATGTAATAATATGAAATATTTTACAGTCTTCATGTGTTTCATCTTTTGTAAAAAAATATTTTTATTGATTTCAGAGAGGAAGGGAAAAGAAGAGAGAGATTGAAACATCAATGATGAGAGAAAATCATTGATTGGCTGCTTCCTGCATGGCCCCACTGGGGATCGAGCCCACAACCCAGGCATGTGCCCTGACCGGGAATCAACTGTGACCTCCTGGTTCATAGCTTGACACTCAACCACTGAGCCATGACAGCTGGGCTCATGTATTTCATTTTAAGGGCCATGTAATATACCACTTTGTTAATGATCCAAAAAGTTTAAATCATTCTCCTAATATTAAGCATTATTTTATATTTTAATTATAACTGTGTATACATTTATATGTATATATATATGTACACGTATATTAAAATAAACAGAGCATGTAGTAATTTATAAGCATTGAAGACAACACTAAAAAGCACATATATATATAATATATTTTGTGTATACATATGTGTATATATGATTTTTGGTGTTTCTTTCAATGTTTATAAATTACTTTGTGCTCTGTTTATTTTCAACCTTTTCTAATTTTTAGCCTTATTTTATAAATATCTCCAAGTATTGTCCTAACCGGTTTGGCTCAGTGGATAGACCTGAAGGATCCCAGGTTCGATTCCAATCAAGGGCATGTACCTTGGTTGCAGGCACATCCCCAGTAGGGGGCGTGCAGAAGGCAGCTGATCGATGTTTCTCTCTCATCGACCTTTCTGACTCTATCCCTCTCCCATCTTCTCTGTAAAAAATCAATAAAATATATATATTTTAAAAAATCTCCAAGTATTGATATCTAGCCCATGTGATTGTTACTTTTAAAGACAACATGGCATACCTTTGTGCTAATAGCCCAATATAATAAAACAACTGCAGAATTCCTTAGCATAATTTTTAGCAAAATATGAAGCCTCTTATTTTAAAAAATATTGCAAATTTATACTCAAAATAATAAAAGCACATAGTTTAAAAATCAAACTGCCTAAAAGTCTTATAACAACATTTTCACATTTCTTGACCCACCATTCTTCACAGCTCCCAGTCCCACCCCTTTTAACTACTTTAGGTAATTCTCCTGACATTTATACATTGCCATGTTTCTAAATGATATGCACATTGCTATACTTTGGTTCATCAAGCTCAGACATTATCCATTGACTTTGTATTTTAAACGTGGATATATTGTCAATCACATTGAGGTAGCTATCAATTTCTCTTTCCCCAGTGGCAGAATCCTTCTAGGAGGCCTTTGTTCTCTCATCTGGGTTGGCTGCACTCCAAGACATCTCCATGCCTGTTATCCTAGAACATTACTTCGCTGCCATCCTAAGAATTCTCTTTGCCTCTATCCTGAGCTGGTGCATTAGTCAGAGTTCTCCAGAGAAATAGAACCAATAGGATGCATAGAAAGAGAGAGTAAGAGAGAGGAATTTATTGACTCATACAATTGTAGAGGTTGGTAAGTCCAAAATGTGCAGAGCAGGACAGCAGGCTGGAGACCCAGGGAAGAGTTAATATTGAGCTCTTGAGTCCCAAGGTGGTTTGGAGGCATATTTTTTTCTGGGCACCTCAATCTTTTCTCTTATGACCTTTAACTATGTGAATGAGGCCTACCCACACTATGGAAGCTAAACTGCTTTACTCAAAGTCTACTGAGCTCCATGTTGATCACATTTAAAAAATATCTTCGC
>NW_005359516.1:3583003-3591620 GCF_000412655.1 Myotis brandtii | reverse complement strand
TCTTCGCTGAACTGGTTTGGCTCAGTGGATAGAGCGTCGGACTGCGGACTGAAGGGTCCCGGGTTCGATTCCGGTCAAGGGCATGTATCTTGGTTGCAGGCACATCCCCACTGGGAGGTGTGCAGGAGGCAACTGATCGATCTCTCTCATTGATGTTTCTAACTCTCTATCCCTCTCCCTTCTTCTCTATAAAAAAATCAATAATATATATATATATATATATATTAAAAAGAAATATAATTAAAAAAAATATCTTCACAGCAACATCTAGACTGGTGTTTGACCACATGATTAACCACTAAAGCTTAGCCACGTTGGCACATAAAATTAACCGTCACAGGTGAGTTCCTTTTTTCCTTGGTATCATGTCTTCCTTTTTTGGGTTTACTTCCTCATTTTGGTGAAACTCCTCCAGCATCATCTTGAGAATATATTTATGGCAGGTAAATTTCTTGGGATCATGCATGTCTGAACTTGTCCTAATCTATCCTGGCATTTCATTGATAGTTTGGCTGTGTATAAAATTCTGGTTTGTACATTGTTTTTTCTTGAGAAGTTTGAGGGCTCCATTACCTACTACATTCAAATATTGTTGTTGAGGAATCCAAGGCCATTCTATTCCTCTATGTTGACCTCATTTTTCCTTGTAGAGTCTCATGAAATCTGCTCTCTGTCCCAAATGCTCTGAAATTTAATAAGGGGATTGCTGGAGATCTATTTTTAGGTCTTGTTTTAGACAATCAGAGTTCTTTTCAAACTAGAAATTCTTGTCCTTCATTCTAGGAAAATTTCTTCATGATTTCTTCTCCTTATGGTCTATGTTTTCACATTCTGTAATTTGTTATTCACATATTGGACCTCCTGCACTTGTCCATTATTTAGCATATGTTTTCCTCCTCACCTTTTTCTTATCGTTTTACTCCCCGAAAACAGTGTTTTCAATCTTACTTTTTATTTATTCTGTTGAATTTTTTCAATTTTACTATTTGTGCTTTAATTTTTTAAACTCATTTATTTTTAAAATTTTTTAAAGTATTTTCAATTACAATAGACATACAATATTATATTAGTTTTAGGTGCACAACATAGTGATTGATGCAGGAAGCCACCCATTGTCTTCACTATCAGAGAAGTGTAAACAAGGATCCCGGAATGCTGGTGAACCTTGAGCCCTTGGCAAAGGCTAGAGCTATGCACCGATTGTTTAGTCCAGACAATGGGGGCTCAAGCTATTTCCTGACCAAATAGTATCAGAGTAAATCTTTCTAACATGTACTGACCTTTAAGATAGTCTGTCTATTACTGCAATTACCTGCCTGACTAAGAGCTAGATGTGTATCCAAAATTGAATAAAAGGTTGGCAAGGCCTGGGCACCAGTGGAAGTCCTTTCTCTTGCATTGGGCTTGCCCGCCTGGCCCCCAATATTTCCAAATTATTATTTCTTGTCTCGTCTCTTTCATTTGCGTGTGGCCCCTTCTCCAGATCCTGAACCCTGAACCACGCGGGATGTGGGACCATTCACAGATTACACATATATATATATAACTTATGAAGTGATCACCCAATAAGTCTAGTACCCATCTGACACCATATTAGTTATTACGATATTATTGACTATATTCCCTGTACTGTGCTTACATCCCCATGGCTGTTTTTATAACTGGCAGTTTGTACATCTTAATCATTTCCCCCCTTTTCACCCAATCCCCAATCCATGTACTTTAATTTCTAAGAGTTCTTTTCTGTGAATGTTCCCTTTTTTCTAAAATCATTTCCATTAAGCTCCTTTTATAAAGGTCACCACAAAACTTCTAGTTGCTAAATCTAATTTCAGTTCTGTTATACTTACCCTCTCCACCCCAATTGATACTCATGACAATTTCTTTCTAGAAATGTCTTATTTCCCTTCTTGATTCCTCTTTCTCTATCAAACTGTATAAAAATGCTGATGTTGTCCTGAACTCCATCCTTAACCCTCATTTCTTATCACTGTATTCACTTAACCCAGCATGCTATGCAAGCACATTCATAGTTTCAACTTATGGTATATGCTCATCACTTCCAAAGCTCTTCAGTCTAGTCATTGTTCCTGAGTGTAAGATTCACATATGTAAATGTCTTCTAGATTCTAATTTCCCAATTAAATATGAAACACCAGTATCAAATATGAAACAAACAGTTTGGCTTAGTAGATAGAGTGTCAGCCCATGGACTGAAGGGTCTCAGGTTCAGTTCAGGTCAGGGGCATGTACCTTGGTTGCAGGCTCAATCCCAGGCCCTGGTCGGGGTGCATGTGGGAGGTAACCAGTCCATGTGCCTTTCTCACATCGATGTTTCTCTCTCTGTGTCTCTCCCCCTCCCTTCCACTCTCTTTAAAAATCAATGGAAAGTCCAACCAGTGTGGCTCAGTGGTTGAGCATAGACCTATGAACCAGGAGGTCATAGTTTGATTCCTGATCAGGCACATGCCCAGGTTGGGGGTTTGATCCCCAGTGGGGGCTATACAGGAGGCAGTCGATCAATGATTCTCTTTCATCATTGGTGTTTCTATCTCTTTCTCCCTCTCCCTTCCTCTCTGAAATCAATAAAATTATTTTTTAAAATATATATTTAAAAAATCAATGGTAAAATATCCTTGGATGAGAATTAACAACAACAACAAAAAGAGACTGAAGAAGAATATACTGGAAATTTTGAAGAAAAGATATAGAGACATCTCAGAGAGAAAGAAAGTAATCCAACTAAAGATACATAGTAAGACCTCCAGTATATGCCTGAACTGTAACAACAATGAAGACTAGAAAATTGTGCTTCTTGTTTTTAATTTCATATTAGGAGAACATAATTAATGGGGAACTATCCATATGTGGAATAAATATTTGAAAAATGCTGTCACATATGCATAGAGTTTGCTGAATTTATATGTTTTTCTTTCTTTTTCTTACTCTTTCCCAGAGTTCCTGAATTGACTGTATGATTAAGAATTGTATTTTAAGTCGATCCCATTACTTACTAAGTTGATGAACTCTCTCCATACTTCAGTTTTATAGTTTCTGTTTTCAGACACAAAATTCTAAAGTCTTCTTACTTATCACATGAGATTTTTCATCTGTCTCTGAGCAAATTTGATTTCCAAAGGACAGTGTTCTGGACATGTCTTTATTTCTTCCTTGTTGGCTCTTAGGTTTGTAATAATTCCACTGGGTTTTTTCTCCATTTTCACTCAAGATGAAAATCCCCTATGCCAGAGGGGCACTTAGTGTCTTTATGTACTTATTGATTGACTCCACTATTTTCTATGTATTAAACTCACACTTTAAGTGCCTAAATTTATGACCGTGATGAAGATTTCATACCAAATCAGTCCTCAACCCTGAATGGGAAATCATAGAGAAGAAAACAAAGCCTAGGTATCAGTACCATCCTCACCTTGAGCTCTGCCTATTTTTAAAGGCATCTGCTCTAACTTCAAGAATCAATTCTGGCTCAGGAGACGTAGAGTCCCCTTCATAATGATTGACATATGACTTTATCAGTGTTACTTTGGCCACTGTAAGGGAAAATGCTGTTATATTTGAGATTCCAGGGTGAGCCTGCTTCTTAGACATCCATTTTGGACACATGCTCAATGGAGCCTGAAAATCTGTTACAAAGAACTCACCCAGATCTAACTGCTGCTCAAGCAGTTCTCTAAAGAGTCAGCACTCCGAAGCAAACTTATCAGGTAGATGCATACCTTGTTGCTAACTATAGCTCAGCCCCCAAGCCCTTCAGTGCCCTGATGATCCATGGTGGTTTATGAGTAGGGACTAGGATCCTGGGAATTCCTTCCACCAAGACTGGAGGCAGTTTAAGTAGTCCAGATCTTGTTCTCTTTGCCATGTGCTCCCTCCTGATCACTTTTGGATCTTCTTTGAGAAGGAGTATCTCGTTAATAGTAGGAAGAGGCATTTATCATGTCTTAACTCATTCACATTCTGGGACAAGCCACCCCAAAGAGTTAGGTTCCAACTGCATGTCATTGAGGATTCCCTTATGTCAGATCTACTTCTCCTTGGAATTAGCATGATGGGGTAGAGGGACATGTTGAGTTTCCTCTAGAAGATAAGTTAACCACACTGTTGTCCCAATACCTGCTTATGCATTTGTGTCTCCCAACTAAACTCTCAAGTTGTGTTGTATTCATTTTTTTTTTTAATCTTCAGTGTAAGGTCAAGGCGTACTCTATAGTATATATCCAAAAACTATTTTTGAATTAATTAATTAATTAAGCTAACAAATAATAAAGATTTTTAATGGATTATTATATCTCAAACTTGTTAGATTGTAATATTAGATTTTGGGGAAAATACAGTGTCAGAAAGAAGCATCTCTTAACATAACCATTTTCTCAGACATTTCATTAGAGTTTAGCTATCTAGCATTCTTGGCTTGCAGAAGAAGCAATGCTGCCAATAGATTATTGATAGTCCCAAAGTATGTTTTCTATTTGTTTTTTGCATGCGTCCTAGGAAACCATCAACTCCCAGTAGTTCCAGGATGAGCTAGAATCTTCATCGTTGCATTTCTCAAAGTTAACAATGTGAATGTCTATGGTACAGAAGCAGTCTTGTTTCACTGTTATTAGAAAAATCAAATAATCTGAAAGTTGTTCTTTTAAATTTATTCTTTTCATCTCTAGAAGAAATTCACATGCAATTTCCCACAATTCCCCAATAACAATGAAAGCTAACATCCATTGTATGTTTCCTCAGGGCCACATATGACATACCTTATCTCATTGAAACCACATGACAACACAATGAGGTAGGTAATATTATTATCCCCATTTTGTAGATAAGAAGGTGTGCTATGGACAGGTCATGTCATTTGCACAGTCACCCAGTTAGTAATGGCGGAGTTGTGCTTTGCCCCAAATGGCCTGATGTGTGATCACTCTACAATTAGTCTGTTGTCCTGCCTAGTGATCAAAGAGTTTATGGAAATTACCGTTATTTCTGTCTACTTAAATAGAACTCATCAGAGAAGAGGAGTGTATGAGGCATGAGGAAAAAATATTGGCCACTCTAAGGCTGTGTTAAACTACACATGCTCCTGAAAACTCCGCATCTATTCCTGGTTGCTACAAATATATGTATCTTTAAAAAGCTCCATTGGTTATTCCAGAGCGAGTAAACCTCCTTGCCATCACCTTCTCAGTGCCTCTTCCACACATCCCATCACACACTTTGAGAACCACTGCTCTTTCTGCCTTTGGATTTGGACACATTAGCCAAAGCGTTGAAGAAGTTATGGGTTTGATGGGTCTAAGTAGAATTTCTTCTGGTATCTTAACTTGTAAACTGGTCTGAGGTCTCTGAGAAAGATCCTGGTCTTAGATGTACTTAAATATCCCAGAGTTGAGCAGGACAGGGCAGAAAAAATGCTGAACTGATCTTGGACTTAGCTTTGTGCTAGTCTTGAGTTGTCTGAAATAGTCTTCATTAGGTGTTTGTAAACCCTGGGTTTGTCAGTTCCCTGCACTGTCCATTTCATTCCTTGTCTGTGCTCTGAATTGGATTGGCCTGGTCTCTGTTTTAGATGAAATGAACATTTTGTTATCAAGGCTTTTCCTTCTGAGGATCTGGAATATATTTTTTAGGCCATGCTGGTATGAGTTACATATTGTTCTCTTGTCTGAGTCTTTGTAGGAATGTGCTCTTCATAAGACTTGCTGTGCTAGGCTTTGAGCTTTGGCTAGATTGTAGCTGGATTGGGCTATAAGGAAACTGGTGATTAAACTTCATATTGTGTTGGGTTTGGTTTAGGATAGACTGAGATGGTTTGTGAATTTAGCTGAGCTGGGTTTCGAACCGAGAATTTGTCTTTGGGCTGACATCGACTTATCTATGAGATTGGCTCATTTTTCCGGATAATCAGAGTTCGGTTGTGGCTGTGTTAAGTGAGTCTTATCTCTTAATTTGGGTTAATAGGGCTTTGGGGTGGGATTTTAAATGCCCTAAATTGAATCAAGGAATGTGTTGGACTACATTTATTTTATAGCCAGACTGGGCTGGGCTCTGGATAAGGTTATTAATGGGATGTTTGGTTCAACCAGGCTCTGGGCTAAAATTGTGAATGACCTGGGCTCTCAGATGCCATTAAGATATCTTTCTCTACCAGCGGTTCTCAACCTGTGGGTCGTGACCCCTGAAAATACATCCTGCATATCAGATATTTACATTATGATTCATAACAGTAGCAAAATTACAGTTATGAAGTAGCAACGAAAATGATTTTATGGTTGGGGGTCACCACCACATGAGGAATTGTATTAAAGGGTCGCGGCATTAGGAAGGTTGAGAACCACTGCGAGTCTAGACAATGGTTCTGCCTCTGGGCTTAAAGTTATTACCAGTACCTCCACTTTTCCTATGGCCAAAAGCCATTATTGAACTGACTCAGATTCTTTAGAAACTCTGCTTTTTCAGATGATAAATTGTTTCTGGGAATGCTCTCTTGACTTCTTGCAAATGGTGGTTCTATGAAGGACAAGCATGAAGGAAATCTAATAACAATGAAAAGAGACTATTTTTACTAAATAATGGTTTGCCTTAGAAGGCTACATGGTACCATCATGACCCAAGTATCAGTGGGACTTCCAAGAACTTGGCAAACACTGGACCTATTTGATTGACACAAATTTGGTGGGGAGTGTCAGATCTGTTCATATTGTGGACAAATATTTCTATGTAAAACTTTCCCCAAGTTTTTGTCCTAGCTGGTTTGGCTCAGGGGGTAGAGCATCAGACTGAGGACTGAAGTGTCCTGGGTTCGATTCCCGTCAAGGGCACATGCCTGAGTTGTGGGCTCAATCCCCAGTAGGGGGCATGTAGGAGGCAGCCAATCAATGATTCTCTCTCATCATTGATGTTTCTATCCTTCTCGCCCTTTTCCTTCCTCTCTGAAATCAATACAAATATATTTAATAATTTTTTTAAAAAGCACATTAGAGCAATTTCCTTAACCAGTGAACTAAAGGAAAGCTTTTTAAAAAAATTTCCCCCCAAGTTTTCTTGGATAGTCTGTGTTATTTGGAGCATTTTCCGAAGTTTTACCAAGAACCCAGACAAGTGGTGCTTTAGTACCCAATGAGACTCTAGGAAGAATAGATGTCCTGACAACAGCAAACTTTGTTTTAGATAGTTTTACAAAAGGGGCTCAGTCACATCTGTTGGAGAGTGGGGGGGAAAGTAAGGGAGAGTGAGTCATTGGCATCTTTAGATATCTTGGGGTCCTTCCTAGTAGCATATAAAACATTTATAAGTTACCCCCTCTCTCTTCTTGAAAGAGAAGTTCCCCTTCCCAGTAACCCAATGCAATCTAACATCCCCTTGTACTACTCCACTGCAAGGTTCTTTGGTAACACAATGACACTTGTGTCATATCAATGGAATTTTCTCAGGGCCTATCTTCTTCACATCCTACTTGTTGACAAGTAGGCACTGTTGACTACTTCTCCCTCCAAGAATCTCTTCCCTGCCTTGACTTTCAAGTTATCATTCAAACAGTTCCACATATGTATTCGATTTGCCTTTGTGCTTCTCCAACCTCAAAAATATCAATCCATAGCCCCAACATCACCATTTATATTGTTCTTCTGCTGACTTGAGTTTGAGAGACAGAGGAGTTTCTTACAACACTCATATATCTATCTCTATGGACCTTGGGAAGGCCAATTAATCTCCAGAAAAACTAGGGTCCTTGGAAAGGGTTAGAAACCCAGACACTCTCAGTCCAATCAGAGCATCAAGGGGTCCCTTGAGAAGATGGTAACATTTGCATAAGGGAATTTTGATACTTGAATATCTCTGAGCTGTAAAATTAATCTGGGAAATGCAAGCAGGAATCCATTGAAGACTCTTCCCCTGCCCTCCTCCAACCTCAAGTGACATCCACCTCTCTCCCTTTTCCCTACATGCACTAATCTATATATACAAAAGCCTAAGTGACCATTATGACCGGTCGACTGAACGACCGGTTGCTATGATGACATACTGACCACCAGGGGGCAGACACTCAATGTAGAAGCTGCCCCCTGGTGGTCAGTGCACTCCCACAGCCAACCTCCCATGGTCCCTCCCCCCAGCCGGCGGCCCCGAGATGAGCCCTGATGGCTCCGTGGCTGGCCAACCTCCCATGGTCCCTCCCCCCAGCCGGTGGCCCCGAGATGAGCCCTGGTGGCTGGCCAGGCCAAGGACTCTACCCGTGCACAAATTTGTGTACTGGGCTTCTAGTTAATTATAAAGCTGCTATATCCCAACAACGGAAGAAAAATGTTTCCAATTCAAAAAACCTAATAATATCTCCTCTCGCAGACCTGCTGAGCCTCCACATTGAGATCACACTAGGCCCTCAACCTGTGGGTCACGACCCCTTTGGGGGTCGAACGACCCTTTCACAGGGGTCGCACCATTGGAAAACAAAACACATATATAATTACATATTGTTTTTGTGATTAATCACTATGCTTTAATTATGTTCAATTTATAACAATGAAATTGGGGGTCACCACAACATGAGGAACTGTATTAAAGGGTCACGGCATTAGGAAGGTTGAGAACCACTGCACTAGGG
>NW_005359516.1:3546354-3582900 GCF_000412655.1 Myotis brandtii | reverse complement strand
CACTGTATGTGCGCGTCTGCATGTGGTATTTTGTGGAAGAGCCACACTCAAGGGGCCGCAGTTTGCCGACCACTGCACTAGGGGCTTCATTTACCTGTTATAAACTCTAGAGATCTTTGTTTTGCTTCAACCTTTTATATCCATAGCTCAATGTCAAATTCACTTCATGAGCATATTTGGATGATACCTCCCCATAGTGAGTGAGGCTGACACAATTAGAAGTGTCTGCTAGAATGTATTTCTCTGAACTAAAGGGAAAGGAAGGTAGAGCTGATTTAAGATCTATGGAATGGTTAACATGTATTAATAGGCCTCTTTCTAGAATATTGGAGGAAGGTGGACATTCAAGTGTCTGAATCCCTCTAACTATCCCTCTGCCTGATAAAGCATCATCTTTGTCCCAGGGGAGCCTCTTTCTCTCTCTCCCATTCCCCACAACTTTGTTTTATATTGAATTTCCTTCCCCCTTGGAGAACTGTGCTCCCACCTCTCTTCAATAATGGTGTCTTCACAGCGATGTAAACACTCATTATCACATAATTTCTGGGGGTCAGGAAGCTCGGAATGGCTTAGCGAGTGGTCTGGCTTGGGGTTTCTCAAGATGTTGCCCAGGGCTGCAGTCATCTGAAAGCTTGACTGGGGCTGGAGAATCCACTTCCAAGATGAATCACTCACGTGGCTGGGAAATTGTTGCTGACTGTCTGCAGGGGATCTCAGTTTATTGCTACATGGACTTTCCCATAGGGCTGCTTGGGTGACCTCATGACATGGCAGTGGGCCCCTCTCCTCCTGAGCAAGTAATCCAAGAGAGCAAGAAGGAAACCACAATGACCTAACCTCAGAACTTACACACCTTCTTTTCTGCCATATATTATAAATTACACACAGATCAGTCTTATTCAGTTTGGGGGGCGGTGGTGAGTGAATACTAGGCAATAAGAAACATTTTGGAGGAAGGCTAATGCAATGCATTACAATCTTCAAAACTTGTGACAACAAAATTATTGTTCAATGGGTTATTCCAAGACAGTAGGATTCCATGATACATAAGGTGGGGGAAACCACCATGGATGGTCACATCGGGGAGTGAGGGTCTTAGGGGGTCACAAGTGAGGGGAAGATGTGTGTCTGGAGAAATCGTCCTGAAAAAGGAGTATGCATTGAGGACTCCCGCCTGGAACTGGGGCTCAGGGGCCACTCTAAAGAGGATCTCTCACTTTAGAAAGGCTACACAAGACGTCCCTGCCAGTCCCAAACTGTTTGAAAGGTCCATACCCTTGTAAGCTGTTTATTTCCTCTGTCCTACATCAAAGATAGGGTGGGAAAAGGTCAAAGTTCATAGGCTGAAAAGAATTACCACAGAATCTCTAAAATCTGGAGATGGAGATAATGTAGAATGCTCAGTCTTTCCATGCTGGGAGGGAGCAGGCTTCTCTGTGGGACTGTTTGTGCTGTTCTCAGCCACATGACTGGACCCCAACAGTCTCTTTTATGATCTGCGCTAAGAGTACAGTAAAGTCACTTGGGTGATTCAGATCACAAAGGACCCCGTTCTTCTCTGCTTAATTTGCACAGTGACTTGTTTGCAAAGGCCCCAGTCTGGGGTTGGAGGAAATAAGTTCTCATCCAATGTTTACGGTGATTATCAGAAGACCCAGCAAAGGAGAGGAAAGGACAGGGGGGCGGGGTGGGGGCGGGGGAGGGAGAGGCTAGAGAATGAGAAAGAATTTAAAATAGGGAAGAAGCAATGGGGGAAGGGACGGGAAGGGAAGGGAAGGGAAGGTGCGTGAGAAAAGGAAAACCCGCTCTCACGAACGCCGAAGAGCGCTTTCATCATCTTGGGCCACAAGGTGGCACCCTCTGGACTTTCTTCCCCCATCAAAATAAGAAACGGGGCAGAGAGGAGGGAGTAAAGGCAAAGCACTCCCCCGACCAAGAACAATTTGAAAACCCACCCCATAATATTTAAAATCTGGGACAAAGAACCGTCTGGACGGAACTGCTTCAATTGCAAAACCTCAGCGCAGCCTCGGGAGCGCCCGGCGGGCCGGAGTCAGAGCAGCCCCTTTAAAAAAGCGGAGTACAGTATTGGGATTCTTGAAACCTGAAACCTAGAAACAGAATCGAAGCGGAAACCAGAAGGAAAACCTTGAACTCCTCCAGACAATTGCTTCCGGGGAGTTTCGGGAGAGCGTGGGGGAATAAAGGGCCCGAGAGGAGGGCCCCTCGGATGGCGCGTCCCTGAGGGTCCTGGCGAGTTCGAGGAGCGTGGGAAAGAGAGGACCCTACCCTCTCCCTGGGCTGCAGGTCATGGCCACCGTGGAGCCGAAAGCCCTCGGCATTGGCTTCAAGTGGCTCTCTTTGGCCACTTTTGTGCTCATCTGCGCCGGGCACGGGGGACGCAGGGAGGAAGGGGGTCCCGCCTGCTACGGGGGATTTGACCTGTACTTCATTTTGGACAAGTAAGTGCCCTCAGTTGTTCCACGCGAGGCTGAGCTGATGATGCTTCCTCCCGGGCTGGGCTTGTTGGCAGGGTGGCTTGGGGACAGGCGCGCCTGCCCAGGGACCGAGAGGGACCCAGCGCTGCGCCTTTGTCAGGGGAGCGCGCCTCGCATCCTCTGCTGCCGGCGTCCGCAGGGGAGGTGGCCCTGCTGGTTCGGGAGACGAACTTCTTTTCTGCCTGGCTTTCCGTGACCGAGGAATGTGCAAGGGAGTGTGAGGATGCTGTTGACCTACTACGTTTCTGCCGATCCTTCTCGTTTGCTGCAGAAACCTCAGTGAGAAAAGCTTGCTTAGGAGAGGCAGAACTTTCGGGCACCTCTAACGTCAGGCGTGGGCTGTTCAAAGTCTCCCGGCTCCTTTTTAAAAACGCTTTCCTACTTAATGCATCACCTTTGTTCCTAATAACATAATGCATGCTGACTGGGCAGTTAGTGGAAATACAGGGGGATTTCTTAATCTCCCCACTATGGAGCCTCAGACTGGGAAATTCTTTGTTGTGGGGCGGTCTTGTGCATTGTAGGGTGTTTATCAGCATCCCCGGTCTCTACCCACTACTGCCAAGTGGGGATGCCAGGACCACCCCTCCTCCATCCTCCCTCCTCCCTCCTCCCTCTTTCCCACTCTCCCCCGCCCCCGGTCCCAAAGTGGAGACAACCAAAAATGTCTCCAGACGTTGCCAAAAGTCCCCTGCGGGTAATAAACAGCCCGGGACTCGAGAACCACTGATGCAGGCGAATTCAAGTTCTTGGCGATTTGACTGGCGGGCTACCAGGGAGGTGCAGGAGCCCTGGTTTCTTATGAGAATGGATAGTGGTTAGGCATCTGGATTGTGCTCAAGGGAGAGCGGAACTCTGATCGATTAAACACTTTCCAAATCCCCTTAGATTTGCCAAGCAGCAGGCATTCCAGGAATCTCCGTGCTGCCTACTAATAAACAACTCCGACCATAAAAAGCCCCTCAGAGAAGATCGTGCTCCTGAAGAACTGTGAGCTCCCCAGCGCCAGGAGAGTCGCTTGCTGTTACAGTGGTGGGGAGATGAATTTCACAGACTGGAAAGTATTTGGGAATTGGAAAAAAGAGTCCTGCAGAATAAGCTGGCCAGCTAGAAACCAAATGTGCTTTGCAGTTGCCCCTAGAGTTTGATTTTTCCGTAAAGGCTGTTTTGAACTCCAGATTCTTTGGATGAAAAGTGAGATCTTTCTTGCAGATTTATGAGAAGGTGGATACTGAAAATATACTCCAATGTTAAGAAATGGAATTTCTTTTGTTAGTTCTAGTGGCTGGGAGCACCAGCTCACAGGTTCAGAGACTGTCTGGAATCAGAGATCCATCATTGAGCTTAAAAAAAAAAAGTTTGTGTGTTTTTTAAAGCCAATTGAGAAGGACATACAGGGAACCTTGAAAACATGGACAGAATCACCATGTCCCTAAATGGTACTGTAGAGATACTGTACTCCCGTTCATACTGTAGAGATCATAAATTCTCCCTAAATCAACTTATAAATTGAATTCAAGTTTTCAATCAAAGTTCTGAATGAATTTATTTTGGTGGTGAGAGGACTTTAACAAAATAATTCTAGGTTTATCTTGGGGGGAGGGCAAAAGAGCGAAAACAATGTTGAGGAAAAGAATAGTGAAGAAATGCTTATACCTCTGAATATTGAAATGTATTATAAAGCAAGTTAATAAAAAAAAGAATGGTAAAAGCCAAAAAATAGGTGGACAGAGTAGAAAATCAAGACATAGCTCCGAGGATATGTAAGCATTTAGAGGAAGTTCAAATCAGTGGGAATTAATTTGTTGTTTTAAAATAAATGATTCTTGAACAATGGTTGATAACATGGGAAAAGAAAAGGTTATATTTATACTTTACACCACCCAACAAAATGAATTCCAGGATTGAAAATTTAAATGTTTAAAATGAAGTGATGAAAGAGCTAGAATAAATGTTAGATATTACTATAATCTTAGTTTTATAGTTTTTAAAACAGGACAGAAACAACAAAGAAAACTATAAAAAGATTTAAATATATTAAATTTTTAAGTTTCTAAAAGTTAAAAATGCTATAAATAAAAGATAATAACCAGTTGTAAAAACTTTTGCAATGCAAATTACTCTTTGAATATATATAAAAAGCAGTTTTTAAAAGATCATCCCAATAGAAAATAGGAATTACTATATAAATAATTCACAAAAAATATGTATCAAAGGCAAATAAATTTAAAAGTTCAACTTTATTAGTAAGCAAAGAAATGAAAAATCAAGATATAATTTGTATTAAGTTGGCAATTTTTTTAAAGAATAACAATATTTAGTGTTGGCGAACTTGTAAGAGTAGGCACTGCCATATTTTACTAAGAAAAATATAAATTTGTACAGTCTTTCTAGATTTGTGCTGTGCAATGGAACTCTCTGTGATGCTGGAAATGTTCTTTATCTGTGCTGTCCAATATGGTAGCTACTAACCCTTTATGGCTGTTGAACACTTGAAATGTAATTAGTGTGATTGAGAAAGTGAACTTCTAATTTTATTTAAGTTTAATTAATTTAACTTTAAATAGCCCACATATGGTTACCATATTGGATAGCAAAGACAAGAAGATAATTTAGCAACATGTATCAAATGCTTTTTAAAAATAGGTTTCTGCTTTTCCATCTCGCAATTCCATGTCCTAAAGAAAAAAATTCAAGAGTCACATAGAAGTGCCTATATGTATGTTCATGGCAGTGCTATTTGTAAATAAAGCTGAACATTAACTAAATGTCCAACAACAGGGGATTATTAAGTAAGGCATAATAAATGCCTACTGTGCATATTTGTGAGATGTTTTAGGAAAAATATTTAATGCTCATAATATACTCTTAGGTGAAAATACAATTACCAAACATTATATACATTATAATTCTGCCTTTGAAAAAAAGCTTAACAGATGCCTATATTTACCCAATATGTAATAGTATTTCTCTCTAGAATATTTTTGAATTCTGTTTTTATGCTTTTCTGAATTTTCAAAAGTAACAATGAACATGTTACCTTTATATTCAACAAAAATAAATTACTTTGAATTTAAAAAAAAATCATTTCAAGTGTGAGGAGGATCTCTAACTAGTGTGCTGAGCTCTGAGCCTCTCACCATTGTAGAGGATGCTGCTTATTCCACATATAATCCTGGAATAAATTTCTAAATGCACCATGTCATTATGGACCCAAAACTGCTTTGGGAAACAAATTGTGGCGAAACCTTTACAGGTACCTACTTTACATTTACCTGGACTCCTCTGACTTCCTTTAGTTGTCCTATTGCAGTGATGGCGAACCTATGACACGCATGTCAGAGGTAACACGTGAACTCATTGTTTTGGTTGATTTTTCTTTGTTAAATGGCATTTAAATATATAAAATAAATATCAAAAATATAAGTCTTTGATTTACTATGGTTTCAAATATCAAAAAATTTCTATATGTGACACGGCACCAGAGTTAAGTTAGGGTTTTTCAAAGTGCTGACACGCCAAGCTCAAAAAGTTCGCCATCACTGTCCTATTGCCTGAAGTGAGGGATATGGTGGTGCTGAATGAAAAACTTGCTACTACAGCTACTTTTTGGTAGCTAGGGCAAGCACTGCTGTCCTGAACTTACAGATGAGAAAGCTGTTCAAGCTTTGTTAATTCACTGGATGAAGTGACCTACCCAAGAACCTAGGATTAGATCATGACAGACTTGGGACGATGTCTGCTCTTGATTCCCAGCCCAGATCTAGCTTGCCATCTGGATCCGGGCGAATTTCTCCGATTGTGGAGCCCAGAGCCAGGAGATGGGCCAAAAGGTAGTGATAGCTAACAGGCCCCTGGGTGAGCCCTAAAGACATGGTCTTCTCTTCACAGATAAGAACTTCCTCAATTAGTGCTATCCAGCACCCAACCACAGCAGAGCAGAAAGAGAAAGAATGCTAACTTGTTTTTCCCTTGGGCCTCTAAGGTCCTTTGTCCAGCAAGACATTGTCTTCAGGCTGAAACCAGTGGGTCACAGGGCCCTGAATTCACCTTTCTTCTCCCCACCCCTCAACTCCCTTTTTCCCAGTGGATGGTTCTCTTCTTTTTTTATGACATTGAATCTCGGCTCATTTCAGCTTTAAGCAGGATGCATCTCTGGCCTGGAAGGAACCCAGATTATACATTTAATGGAACGTCATGTTTTCTCAACCAGGAGCAAAAGACTTTATAATGACAACCTAGGCTACCACAGTAACACAATAGGGCATGATTAGCGGCTTTGGCGATGGGGTTGGTGGACTGGGCTTCACAAGGCTTTATACCGATGGAATTTCATGTTCATTTAAACATGCTTTTCTGGTTACAGTCAGGAAAAGTAGATTGCTGGAAATTCAATCAGGGATTTGAAAAGTCAGAGTTGAAAGGCCTTTATCCAGAGAAAAACAGTCAAGGAGCTTCCTTAAGTCTTCCAGGGGGTCTGCTAAGATGAACGCACTCCGTTGACCAATACACAGACATAACTGTACCTCTCCTCCCTCTCACAGGGCTCTTCTACTGCTGCACTGTGTATTTATGTATCATATATTGGTCTGTTTTATAGAGAGCTATTCATCATTTAAATGGAAAAAGGGGATTCTTCACTGTGGGTCTCAGGCAAGTGCTGGCTATATTCATGTGTGCCCTAAAAACTTTGAAACTAGAATGGTGGCATGGAGAGTAGAAGGAATGGAGGAGACATTGAGCTGGAGGGTGACAGTAAGCACTGAATAGCTTTATTTATAGGACTTGCCAAAGCCACAGCCTGTCACCCAATAAATCCCTACATTTGTAAAGGCCCCCCACAGGCTTACCAGGTGCTCCTTCACCATTAGAGCCTCCGTACTCCTCCCTCTGCCACTTCCTTTTTGTTCAGCACCAATTTTCTCTTTCCCTTAACCCCACACAAGGGGACCTTGTCTTGCCACTCAGAATTCCAAGCCCAGGACCCACCACTGGATGAACCCCTGTCATAATGAGCGATCATTACTATGCGTTATACTTCAGGACCATGGTCATTAAATAGATTTTTATAACATTAGGCTGGGAACCTCACTACCAGGTATATATAGTATTGTTTTTCTGGGAAAATACCTTCTGGATTCACAACTACTAACTTACAAAAGAAATCTTTCAAGTCGGAACTGAAGTCTCCCAATACTTATGCCATCTCACAAATGTGCCAAACAATATTGTTTGGTAACTAGGGCAAGCAATACCATCCTTAACTTACAGATGAGAAAACTGTTCAACCTTTGTCAATTCACTGGGTGAAGTGAGCTACCCAAGGATCTAGGATTAGATCATGACAGAGCTGAGACGATGTCTGCTCCCAACTCCCAGTCCAGCTCTTTCCACTCATCACTGCCCAGTGCAGTTGGGTCATAATGGGAAGCACATGTCAATACAAGTAGAGGTACTGGGTGAATTCCTGGAATTAAAAATCCTTGCATCAGAGTTTCAGTAAATGATGGTGTATAAGGCAATTAATATACTTAATTGAAGAACTACCACTCTGCTCTTAAGTCAGCTGTCTTTGATTGAAAGTTTTAGGACTTTTTTAACTCACAAAGATGCTTCCAAGATCTGGAGGGATGGATTGGATGATTGTGATGCACTTAAAGGTCAAATAAATTAGTGATTTGTTCAGATTGAACCTGATGGAGAAGGGAAATTCAACTTTGTCGATGTGTAAAAACACACCGATGTTGCTTGTTTTCAGGCATGCTTTGGAAGAGAACTTTGGGTAGTGAAAATGTGACATTGGCTCTGAATAAGGGAAACAGAGTTCATTAGAAGGCACCTTTAAAATGCTACAATAATGATTCTAAGAGGCATCAGGAAAAAAAAGTGTTCAGGGGCCAGGAGTGTGTGTGTGTGTGTGTGTGTGTGTGTGTGTGTGTGTGTGTGTTATTGAGATGGATTCTATGGTTAGTTTTAAATGTTCCTCCAATTAGCTTCTAGGTTTGGAAAGGACTTATCAAGCCAGGTAATAGTTGTTAGAACTATAGTTGTTGGAAGGTTGGGCATATGGGTCAAAAATAAGGGAAAAGTGTTTTTGTTTTGTTTTGTGTTTCTGTCTGGATCAGTCAAGTAATTAGCTCCAGTTTCCTTAGCTGTGGAGACCTGGTAACACTCAGTGTCAAGCTGAGAATAGAATCCAGGAGTGTTGGAGGAAGGCACCCGTCCTAAGATAACCTGTAATTATCTCCAAATGCTGAAGGACTCCCAGTGGTCCAGGAACAAACTCTGGCATCCCTTAGTGAGACTTGGCTGTCACATAAATGCTAATTTAGAATGTTTGTCTTTTTTATGTGTGACCAAGTTACTAGATTTCGCCTCTCCCAGCCATTACTCGCCAACAAAGACTAAGTGAATATTTGAACATTTCTCACATGTTTCTCAGACATGCCAGGTTCATAATGAAAAAAAGTAATTAGATTTCTTCAATTTGGTTGAGCTTATTCTTTCACTCATTTGTCATATCTCTCAATTCCAATAACAAATATGTAATCTATTAAAGGCATGGATAACACTATGCCTATTGCAAGCAATGTCCTATTCTGGGAGCTGCAAGGGATGTAAAAAAAAAAAGCAAGAAGCAGTCCCAGACTTCTTACTTTTTAGGCAGAAGGACATTAGAAGGACTCCAGGCAGCCAAAGCTAAAGGCTACAATGGGGATTTGGGTGAGGAGGCTGGCAGAGCAAAGTTTAGATCAACATCAAGAAGAAATAACAAGTAACGTTTACTGAGCCCTTGTTAGCTTCCAGGCACTGTGGTAAGTGCTTTGCCTGTATGATCCCATTTCCTCTTTGCAACCACATAAGGTCAGTACAGTCATCATTTGACACATGAAGACACTGAGTTTTAGAAAAGTTACCCAAGGTCACTCTAAGTGATGAAACTCAACCTCAAACCCAAGCCTGACTCATGATCTATGCACAAAGATAAAAAAAATCTTAACTTGCAAAAGAACATTGAGTCAATCAGGGTAGGTAAGGTTATGCTGTGGTAACAAACAATCCCCAAAATCTCAATGACACAAAACAACCCGGTTATCAACTTTGCCTAGCTACATGTGATGAGGGTCAGCAGGGGTCTGCTCATTAGTTGTTCAGGGAGCCAGGCTGGTGGAGACTCTTTCTCGATGCCTGTTTCCCTAAGCTGCAATGGAAGAAAATGCTGGAGGGTCTCTGGCTGGCAATGAAATGCTCCAGCCAGAAGTGACATGCCTCCTTCCACTCACAACCCATTGGTCAGAACTAGTCACATGGAAAGAAGATGAACATAATGTCATTCTTCCATGTATTTAAATGGAGAGGAAAGCCAGATATGGGTGGGCATCAAAAGCCACTACTGAAAGCATATAATTATTCACTGCTTTGGCCTGAGTAAGCAAGAAGGGAATAGTCATGAGAGAAGGTCAAGAGATAAGAGTCTTCTACCATAGAAAAGAGTTTGGAGCTATAAGTCTTAGATATACTTCTCAAGGTGGAATTACTATCAGACATGACAGTTCAAATCCACCCATGAGGCAGTGAGGGCTCCTGTTCTTTTCCTCCCTTCCTCATTCCTTCCATACTTTAGATGAAACATTCAATGCAGTGGGCAAAGGTTTAATTAGATGAAATGGGAGGTAGAAATGGAGATCAGACATGCTTCCCTGCTACCTGCATGTTACAGGAATGTATTGGAAAGCTAAGACTCTCTTTGCCCATAGTCTGTGGCATAGGAGGGAATTTGAAAGGCTGGGAAGGGAGAGCAGCCCCTGGAACTGCAGCAGCTGAACCGACAGGATGCCTGAATATTGCAGAGGCTGATTCAGACAGAGTTTGCGAACTGGGCTGCAACTAAATTTCTAAATAGGAGTGCTCTAGGCATTTTTGGTGGGACAATTTTTCACTGCAGGATGCTTAATCTTTCTGATATCTGCTTTGTCAATGTTATTTGTCTTCTTGGTCAGTGAGAAAACCAATAAATAATGCCTATACATTTGTTTTTAAATACCCTCCCATGAAATGGTACCATCCCAATTGAGAACCCCTAACTGACAGACTGTAGGGTAGAGCAAGGCAAGCCAATAATGCTGATCAGTGGCTTACAATAAATCCTAGCATCCCAGGATTACATCTGAGCAGGAGGAAGGAGGAAGGCTTTAGTGATAATTAGGCTGGTAGAAATTGTAGACCTTGGAAAGGAATATGCTAAACAAGTGAATGACGTCACCATGAATCCAGTCACTTAAGCGGAGGATCTGGGAGAAATCCTCTTTCTCATACTGCCTGATCCTATCTGCTCCCACATTTATCCTGTGTCTACCCCATTCTCTGCTTCATCGTTGCCTTAGTTCTTAGCTCAGGCCATTTCTCATCCAGTTCACTGAAACATTCTCTAAATTGGTCTCTTTATGTCTTTTCTTAGCCATCCCCCCAATACCAAAATTGACCTTTTTAGAACACAGATTTAATCTTCACATTATTTTCCCTAATCCTTTAATCTTGAAACACTTCCAAAGCTCTTTAATTTTTTTTTTATCAACTACAAGAGTTTACTATTGATTAGGAAAGGCTTATAAGTTTTTGGAAGAACCTTCACATCTTTAACATTACAATGTATTTAACATTGTAATAGTTCTTTTATTGCCTCTAAGATTATTTCTTAGCAAGGTACTCAAGAACCTTATTGCACAAGCCACTGTATATTTCCTAGCTTTATCTCTTTCCACACTCTGTGGTTTCCAATAAAGCCACTATGAACTAACCCATGCCCTCTCTTGCCTTTAGCTATAATGCCCTACATGATTCCTGTCTTTACATAACTGTTGTCCTCTTACCCTTTGAGATTATTACTAATACTTGGTGCTCTCCCATCACTAGTTGTGGGCTGCCTGAGGTAATAAAAATTAAAAATAATCACCTCTCGCCCTGGCTGGTGTTGCTAAGTGGTTAGAGCATTGGCTCGTGCACTGAAGGGTCGTGGGTCCGATTCCCAGCCAAGGACACATACCTGGGTTGCAATTTTGATCCCCGGCCTGGTAGGGCGGTGAGAAATAACCACTCAATGTGTCTCTCTCACATTGATATTTCTCTCTTTCTTCCTCTCTTCCCCCGCTCCTTCCTCCCTTCCACTCTCTCTAAAAATCAATGGGAAAAATATCCTTGGGTGAGGTTTTACACACACACACACACACACACACACACACACACACGCACACACACACAAGGAATTATCACCTCTCTACATCACATCATTCAAAATCCATTCTTTTTTCAGACTCTCTCATCACATATCTCCTGATAAGCAGCATATTGTCCATTATCAAGAAATGGAGAGGAATAACTTCTCGTGATTTTGTCTGTGGGTCATATTTAGTGGCCTTACCATCTTTTCCTCAAACTCGGATGCTCAACCACATGCAGTTTCAATTATAAGTAGCTGTAGGAACCCCCTGGCACAGGGCTTTGATGGCAAAAGGATTGTGATCAGAATCAGAGTCTTCCTGCCACCATTCCCTACATAAAAGATAATACAGATATCAGGTTTAAGGAAATTATATAACCAATAACAGTGAAATATTCTAACTGTAACCGAACACGAGTCACAATAATAATGTACGGCCAAGGGATTACAGAATACCATTGGACAGCCATAATCTAACAATAAATAAACAAATGTATGAGTCAAGACATTCCTGGTCTATGCTTTTTGTCCCAGTATAGCTATTAGTTGCTTCCTATTTTATTCTTGAAAGTATCTCAGTTTAGATTTTAAATTATATGGTCATCTTGATTATTAACTGCCATAAAAGACTATCAAATGAACAAAAAGTGTGAGGATTGAAGGCCAAACAGGTGAAGCCCTTGTAAACCTTATTCCATTAAAATAAGCAACCAGTTCAGCAATCCTGATTCCTTTTAAGTGCCTCAATTTTAAGCTTTTCCTGGTATCCCCACTCCCAAATTCCCATAATTTGTGGAAATTCTCTAGTACTTCTCACTATCTTAGCACCCATCACTATGAATTATCACTATGAATTATATACATTTAATAGCCCCTCCATGGGGAGGCAGTGTTGCACAGGTGTTAAGAGCACAGGCTTAAACAGCAGAAAGGAGATTGTATGAGTTTAGTGTTTGGACTAAGAACATGGATATTAAGGCCAGACCACCAGAGTTCAAGTCCCGCCCCTACCACTTACTAGTTGTGTGTCCTTGAGCAAGTTACTTTGTCTCTTTGTGAACTCGGTTTCCTCATCTATAAAAGGGGAGCTAATCGAATTATAATATAGGGTTGTTGTGCTCAGAACAGAGTCCTATGTACTCATCGAGTGCCAGCAATTATTAAGTGGAAATGAGTACAAAATGCTCAGCACAATGCTTGATGCTTGGTAAGTACTCAATAAATGTCAAGTTATAATTTTTAATCTTTATAGATTCTAAAGGACCCTCCAGGCTTTCAAAAATCAGTTTGCTGAATCATTAAATATTATGTTATATTTGAACCTACTAAAAATAGATCCAGCAGGAAAGAACAGAGAGAGGCCATATGCTTTGGCAAAAATAAAGGCATTGCTGACTTTTGTAAGTGCTTTGTCTTCAGGGAATCATAAATGCAGAAACTGAAATTGAATGATTTAAAGGGCTTTCTAGGAGATGAGAAAGAAAATTTGTTTCTGACTTCTGGGGAAAAAAAGCTGAACATAGACAGTTAGCTTCTCCTTTACTGCCTCCTTCACTATCATCTAAAACTGCTCCCCTCCCCAAAACAGGAAGTTTTAAGGAGGCGACTGGGGGAATCCTGATTCAGGTCTAAAGACAAAGGACAGGACACTGACCTGTAACACACTTGTGAGAAATTCCACCAGAAACAAAGCAGATGGATTGAATTTGAAGGAGGTCAGCCAAGGTCTACTTTCAACTCTGCTTCCAAGTTGTAAAAAAACATGTAGAGGAAGATTCTAGAAGAATCCCAAGAATAATCCCAAATCTGGAAGTGAGTTGGAGTTCGGAGTGGGAGGAAGAGGGATGAGAACCATCCCCTTGTGCCCTGCTGCCATGTGCCTCAGCATCATGCAGAGGCAGCTGCACTGGGCAGTTGAAGGGGCAGTTTCACCACAAAAGAGTGAGTCCATGAACACCAGGCATCTTTCTGATTTTCCCCTCCCACAATAAAATCCGGACACATGAAGAAGGACTAGTTTGCTCTTGTGAGTAGGTCCTTTGGTTTTAGACCAGTTGGTTTCATGGAAAGTTGTAGCACATCTTCAAGGAGCAGAAAATTGCAGTTTTAGTTAAACTCTTCCAGAAAATAGAAAAAGATGAAGTTTCCCAATTTGTTTTAGGAAGCTAGCATATATCTGATACCAATATCTACCAAAGATAACACATTCAGATGCAAAACTTCTGACCAAATTGGAATAAAAACTTAAATCTGAATCAAATATAATCAAAACAAAACTAACAGTGTACTAAGGAATAATACATCAAGGCCAAGTAAAATGTATCCTAGGAATGCAAGAGTACTTCAGTATTTAGGAAACGTATTACAGTAACTCACATCTACTTTGAATGCTGAAGATGAAAACCAAATTATTTCCTCAGCAGAATTTGAAAAGACATGTCTCCGAATACTTGAACATTCAAAGGATACAGAGGATATGAATAATAATTAATAAGGTTGATTTAATAAATATATTTTGAACCCTATACCCCACAGAGAATAAACTTTCCTTTCAAATGCCCATGAAATATTTATTAGGTCACAAAGAATGCCTCCCTATATATCCCAAGGCACAATTTTTCCAGTCTACATTCTCAGCAATAAATAACAGGAAATGAATAGCCAAAGTACACTAACCCTCAGCTACTAGGAAAAAAAATTTTAGATTTTTATATTATCTTGTCATGAGGAGGACTGAAAGAAAGTGACTCTCTGGGATGTAGGATGGCAAATTATGGCTGGCAGACTGTTTTGGTAAATAAAATTTTATTGTAGCACCACCACACCCATTTTGTTCAGCTACTATCAATGGCTACTTTTGTGTTACAACAGCAGAGTTGAGTAGTTGCCTCGGCAACCACATAGCCCTCAGAGCCTACACTATTTACTGTCTGGCCCTCCACAAAAAAAAGTTTGCTGACTTCTGGATTAAGAAAACATTTGCACCCCAATAGAAAATGGGCAGAGAATATTGGTACCAAGGTCAGCAGTTGCCCAGGGACTTGCACTCAGTTTAATTCTCTGTGTACATCATCTTTAAATTATTAATAATTTTTGTACAGGACGGCCCTGCGTTTTCATTTTGCACTGGGTTCTACTAATCATGTAGCTGCTCTTAATTGATACTCAGTGTTTTTAAAATGAAGAAAATCGAATGAATAATAGATACGAAAAAAAATCAGTGGCTTACAATAAATAAAATGTATCCACATAAAAACTATAATGAAATCCATATTCACTTAGTAAACATACAGATATTTCAGCAGGAGCTAATCCTGAGTGTGGGTGAAGGGTAAGAAAATGAGTCTTTCTTATCTTACTCCCGAGGGTTTAATAGTCATGAGGGTGGGAAGTGAGTTCCAGCAGCTACCAAGTCCTGCACTGAGGTCACTGTGTTCCAGGCAGGATGCTCGTCACCTCATAAACATTAGATTTAATCTTCAAAGCGATCTTTAGGAGATAGGTACTATTACCTCCATTGCATAATGGAGGAGGCTGAAGTTTTAAAAGTGAAACATCTTGTTCAGATGTCACACTAGAAGTGGAAGAATAGGAGTTTGAGCTCACATCGGCCAGCCAATCGGTGCTCATAACCGCTGGTCTGGGCAGTCTCAAGAGTACATTGTCCCACATTTCTGGGGGAGTTTGGTCATAACCACCCAAGACTCTTAGAATTTGTATAAACTTTAACCCAGAAAGTCTACTCTTGGGAATTTTTTTAAATCCAGGATGGAGAAATACAGTAATCAAAAAATACAAATATCTCAAGGTGGAAAAACTTATTCCCACTGTACTAAAATTTATAGAAAATAAGTTAAAGCTGCTTAGCTTATCCTCGAAAGACTTTCCTGCTGGGTGTAAGTGTGGGGAGGAGAGGGGGAAACGTTCTTCCAAACTGGAAATCTTAGTCCAATGCAAGAATTTAAACACTCCGTAAATTTGTCTTTTTAAGTTTGCTCCTACCCCCTTCTCTCGCTCTTACAGATGTATGTTTGAGGGGAGGCTTATTGTGTCCTTGGGCATGCATGTGAAGGGGGCCTCCAACTTCCCTTGTCTGGTTGTGGTCTCCTGGTGGTCATCCATAGATCACATTGGTGGCTTTGGCTAGTGACCCGTAGGTCTCATTTATGGCATCTCTATGTACATTGCAATTATGAGAAATACCTTTGGGCAGCTAACCAATTTTCTGTGTTGTTGTTTTTAAAACAACAATGATAACAATTTTGGGTTGAACTTGCACGAGAGTACCAATAAATATCAGAACATATTTTTAAACTTTCTTGGGGGGTGTGTGTGTGTTGAAAAGGGGGAATTAGTGGAGGTGAAAGGAGACCATATTTTGCTATAATATCCTCTTGATCTTGAAAAAATACAGTTTACATCTTGAAACATTATGTATACATTACTTACACATAATTGGCCAAAAGTTTCACACAGCATTACTTTCTGTATGCAATATATCCTGATATTTCTATTCTATTCTTTTTTTTTTTTCAAAATGTTGGCAACATCCCACCAAACTGCTTTCCCCAATCACTAATAGTTTGTATTCTATAGCTTAAAAGTCACTGTTTCCATAGCCATCGGTTGGATTGACTAAAAGGGAGATTCCTCACAAGTCAGTAGGGTGGGGCAGGGCACCCTGGGCTGGGGTCTGCAGACACAGGCAGGAGCAGGGTGAGTAGCCTCAAACTCAAAGTACAGTGCTTACTGGGTTGGTTTGGGTCTGGACTGGTATCTGAAGAAGTTGGAGTGGAAGCAAGAGTTGAGGTCAAGCTTTTTGAGCGGGATGGAGGCTTGGCCATGACCCCAGACAGTAATAGGAGGGTTAGGGCTGAAGGCCTGGGCTGGGTGTAGGGTTCCAGCCAGTTAACGTGCAGTGTGACGTTAGGAGGGAGGGAGGAAGGAAGACCAAGAAAGAAGCCGGGGAGTGGAGGGAGGGGGCAAATGGACTTGGGGTCTTTCATGGCAGAACTAATTGCTGGTCCCCCTTAATGGTGCCCGAGGCTGCCATACTCTTCAGGATTAGTTGGGGACCTGGGTGGGTTATTGAGGACCTCAGAGCCTTCTTCGGGGTGGGGCTAAGGAAAAGCGGGGACTGAGAGTTTTATAATTTCCACCCTTAAAGCAACTCTGCTCTTCCAGATTTATAAGATTCCTGGGTGACGGTTCCAACTATGAGCTCTCTTTTTTCCCTTTCGTTGTATTCTAACCCATGTGCAAAAGAAGGAGAAACAGTTTAAACTCAATTAGGCCCACTTGATTTTGACTCTGGTTGTGTGTGTGGCTAATGGAAAGAGCCTGTGTTTCTAAGGAGCTTAACCACAGGGAGGTTTGGAAACTCACATAAACACAAAAGAATGTATTTTGGACAACAAATCAGAATGAGACTCCGAGATCTTATTTTTCTTCTACTCTTTGCATATTAGACCCTTGGAAGTAATTGAATGGCAATCTGAAGGCAAAAATCCCTCACTGGGAACACACAGTGAATGCAATGAAACAAAAATTTGAAATTTGTTGACTTCTTTTTAAATATTTTATTTATTGATTTCAGAGAGAGAGAGAGAGAGAGAGAGAGAGAGAGAGAGAGAGAGAGAGAGATAGAGGAGAGAGATCTGTGGTTCCACTTAGTCCGAGAGAGAGAGAGATCTGTGGTTCCACTTAGTCATGCATTCATTGGTTGCTTCTTATATGTGCCCTGGCCAGGGAACCAAACCTGCAATCTTGGTGTATCAGGATGATGCTATAACCAACTGAGCTTCCTGGCCAGGCTGTTGACTTCTTACCATGTTCCAAACACTGGAGAGGGCATCACAAAACAAAAAGAAGTAAGAAATGCTGGGGCTTCCCCCAGCAGTGACCTTCTTAAGGGACTATTACTGAGGACTGATGGCTTTGCCTCCCTATGATCTAGGAAGTCCTCAAAGCCAAGAGAGAAGGTGTGGGAAGGTGTTGACTCTGATTTTGAGTAGACCCAGGTATATTGAATGAATCTTCCAGCACAGAACTCTGTACACTGTGTTCAAGCAGAATTCCTGAGAGGTTACTTGAATTCCAAGTTTTGTTGAGATTTATATTTGTGGACACAAAATGCCAAGAAGGGACCTGGATCTTGCTACCCAGCTGGCCCATTGGGCTAGAATTATATTTGAAGCAGGATTTAACTGAGTCAAATATCAGGGACCTTTCACATCCACTGATTTCTAAAATGAGCATTTCAACTTTCTGTGGCTATAGTTTGCTCAGCAGTTGTGTGTTAAAACAAATTATAAAAAAACCAACCCACAACAGAGCCTAATGGAACATTTCCCAGTACCACTTATATTTGGATTATGAAAGAGTTTTTATTTTTTCCTTGGAGCTTCGGTCATAATGGCTGGGAGAGCCATTACTACCTGAAGAGAACATAAGGATTCCATAGCTGGGATTTTAAGATCATTAACTCTTAAAATGATTGGCAGATAAATGAGATATTTTACACATTGTAGGGTGGAGAGATTCTGGAATTGGATCCATTCTCTGCCACTTCCCCAACCAACACCCTACTTCTGGCTATGACCAGGAGTCCACTTAGGTCCTCGGGGTTGAGAGGAAGCCAAGGGTCTGAACATGGACACACCACCCTGGATTGATTATTCTGGGAGTAGCTACTAGGGCAGATTTCAAACCAGAAAATCAGTTTACAAGGCAGAGTGCAGATGATGCATGTGTGTTTTAACAGAAAGTCCAAACTGAGTCCAAGGCCCAGCATATCCACCCCTGTGGGAGAAGGGAAGGAGGCTGATTGAGGTGCCAGTGGGCAGGTGCTAGAGGCCCGGTGGATGAGGTCATTAGAGTTCAGGGTGGTGGTGAGGCAGAGGAGAGGACTGTGGCACCAGGCAGGCAAGCAAGCCTCTTGCTCTTGCGGATTTGAGTAAAAGAAATATAAGCAGCACCCCCATCAGGGCTCTTTCCTTTTCCATGGGGTGATTTGATCTTGGGGAAGACAGCGCATGGGTTAAGAAGGCTCAGTAATAAGGACTAGAAGAAGTCCAAGGTGCAGATCTAGATAATCCTATACTCTGCCCCTTTAGTAGCTGAGGCCCCTTGGGATCTCATGGTAACCCAGAGAATGCAAAGCCAGTTTGGTTCCCAGAATTTTAGATTATATTTACCCTCAATGCTTGAGGGAACAAGCTATGTACATCTCAAGTGTGTCCCAGAGGGGATATATTTTGGTCAAGGCTTACATAATTGTGTAAAGAGTGATCATGTGTAAATATGAAACAAACCTCAACAGTAATAGGGCAAGTCTGATCAGAGTTAGAATGCGTGAAACAAGCTGGGCAATACCTCCTCGCCTGTAGTTTTGTCTTAGAGGCCTCGTTTTATTTTCTTCTTGAGAAACTACAGCACCTACCCACTAGCAGGAAAGTTTTCTGGATATATCTAAACTTTTCTCAACACCCCAGTATATTTCTTGACTCTTTCCCTATATCTAGCATCAGCAAATCAGATGGATACCAAAATTGCATAAATTGTACATGTTATTCAAAAGAATAGTGAAAATGAAATGTTTTAAGACGAAAGAAAGTGAATGATTATGGGGTGATCCTTTTTAACAAATAAAGGAACGCAGGTTGATTTGTGGCTGTGAAATAGAGCTAGTCCTTGAAACAAAGAAGTAGTAAACCAAGAAAAGATGGACTCCAAACGCCCCTTAAGCTGAGAGTCAAGAAAATCTCTCAATTTTAGTTCAAGTCCCTATTTCACCAGCACTTTGCCTCCCCTCCCAGTATAATCCCCTCAATGCACAACTTCTCTACTGATCGAACTCAGGATGGAGGAGATATGGGGATTTTTTGCAAATCAAAAGGCATCTTACAGTCCCTCTCAATAACCAAACTTTCAGGTAGTGCTTATCCTGGTCATATGGACGAAAGCACAGCATTGCACTTCAGAAGTGGACACAGATGATCAGTGTCCAAGAAAATCTCTTGATTCCAATGGAAAGGAGTTACAGAACTCTGGATTGGATCATGGCTTATACTCGGTCAGTCATGTGGTGCCTGTACCGAGGCACATACACAGCACTGGACCATATCCACCAGGCTCTCACCAGGACCCCCAGGACCAGAGCATCTCTACCCCATTGCTGAAGGAGAGCAGCCAGGACCAGTTTTTGAGATTTAAAGTATACACTGAATGCTTTCCAGGATTATGGCTGAGATTCTAATGAATGAGGATTTCCAAAACATTAAAAGCCCAAGGGTAGTAGATGCAGTTCTGTTAAGCTCTTAGGAGACTTCCAGCTGCCATGAAGCTCAGAGGTCTATCGCTGATGATTAAGTAGGCGCATTTGCCAAGGAACTGTGCTCTAGAATCAGTGACCCAGCTGCGAAGGCTCCTTAGGTTCACATAGGGTCATGGGAATTGGCTGGAGTCATGTGAGCCCAAACCCAGAGTATTTAACCAGACGAGGGAGGAAGAGGTGATGTCAAGTTGGCCAAAGATCAGGACCTTCCATGAGCAATAGAGGTTTCTCCTCTCTGTGCTCTTCTTTCATCCACTCCACAAACAGGTAGATGCTGGAGAGGCAAATATCCCTAAGACCCCCACAAGGGGAGCTTGACAAAAAAAGTGATTGCAACCTAATATCAGAGGTTGATGACTGAGAGACGTACACTGTGCTCTGAACGCAGGAGGCAGGGACAATGAGCCCCATCTTTGTTGTCAAAGGCAACAGGCAGAGACTGAGTTGTGTCTTGAAGAATGAGTAGGAGTTTGCCAGTGTGGACACTGAGTGTCCCAAGCAGAGGGAATATGTATAAAAGCTTAGAGACTGGAATGGAAAAGGTTTATTGGAAAGGTTTATTTTTGACAGGAGGGGCCCCCATCCCTCTTTTCACCCAGACCTCTTTCCCCGTCAGCCCCTACTCTATGGGCTGCTGCCACATGAAACTGCTGGCTCTTCCCCAAACAAGTATTTAAATACAGGGTTGGGGAAAAAGTAGGTTTACACTTGTAATACAAATAAATAATACAACAATTAATAAATAACAGCACAAGAATGAACTGTTTCACTTATAACTATAAACCTACTTTTGCCCATTCTCTATGCATTTCTATATTTACTTTTCTAGAAGAGTTGAATGATTTTTCAAATACTGATTTACCGTCCTTCAGGGGATTGCCTGATCTGATCCTTTGTCTATTTTTCTATTTGCCTTTTAAATGTTTACTTGTACCAATTATTTACATATCCTGGACACGAATCTTTTGCCTTTTATATTTGTTGCAGACCAATCTTCCCTCACTCTTTTCTTATCTTTGAACTTGTGTATGGCATATTTTGTAATTCAGGATTTTTGATACTTCTGGTAGTCAAAACATCCTTTTCTAAAAAAATAATTCCTACTTTCTGCATCTGGTCAAAGAAACCCTTCACTAACCTGATGACATAAAAATCTATAATTTGCTCAATGGATTTAAAGGTTTGTCATTCCCATTAGGCTTTAATACATCCAGGGTTACATTTGGTATGAAATTGTGAACCAATTAGTTTTTCCCAATTAGAGATACATTGTCATAGCATCATTTATTCAAAGGCTTATTCTTCCTCCTCAATTTGAATCACCTCTTTCACTATATAGCAAGACCTCACACAGGTTGAGGTCTAGGTTCTCTGTTCTATCCCATTGGTTCTACTGTTATGCCATGTATTCTACATATGGGGTCATTATATCTGATAGGGCAAGCTTTCTAATCTTGCTCTTCATTTTCACAATTGCCCTGATGACTTTTAGACCTTTAATCTTCATTTCATTTTTAAAGTCAGTTTTCTAGTTTCATAAAACATCCTATCAATTTTTTTCCCCTAGAATTGAACTTATAGATTAACTTGGGTAAAGTGAGATATCCTTATGATATGGAGTCTTTCACTGTAGAATCGTAATGTAATTTATCATTTGTGTTCACATCAAACAGACATATCTGTCTAGATGAGGGGCAGAGAAAAATAAATTCTTCTCATAGAGCTGGAATACATTCAATGAGAATTCTTAGGGATTTTGTACCATGGAGAGGAAAGCATAAAATCTACTTTGCACAGATTCATCTTAAATAGTCTAAAACAAAAGAAAATGGTCATAAATAACTCTCTGGAAGTTAAAATTAAGGTAAATGAAATTAATCTGAAACCAGTGGAAAATATTTGCAGTAGAAACTGTCAGACTAAAAGGAACAAACTCTAACCTCAACAGTTATTAGCATGATAGGCAGAAATGCAGAGCTCAGCTGAAATAGATCCTTAAGTGAAAAGAGAGAGAGAGAGAGAGAGAGAGAGAGAGAGAGAGAGAGAGAGAGATCGTAGCTTCAGAAAACAGTGGGTTAGAACAGAAAAATCTACTATGAAGCCATTGCAACAAATTGAGTATGTGCACTATGGAAATAATTATAAGCTAAATTGAAGCCATAATAAATAGTATCAGTAAAACAGAAGTCAACCTTGAGAAAAAAAGAAGCCCCTTCCAGATTTAAAATTCTATAATTCCATGTGCCCTAGAGAATATTTCCCTCTTTCTCCAGTAAGGGGTTTCCTTTTAATAAATAAAAGGCTGTGTAGTTTTTCTTCTTTTATTTATTAGAATGACTAGTTACACTAGATTTCCTTACATGTCGAACTATCAATACATTCCTGAAATAAACTTTGTCAATTAATTAATTATTATTCTTTTGGATTCCTGTTGGATTCGTTTTGTTAACATTTTCTTTTGAAAATTTGCAATATATATATATATGAAATTGGACTGTTTTTTGAGGAGGGGGATTTGTTTATCTGTGTCTACTGGGGCATCTAATTTGTGCTAATCTCATTCAACTGAAATGAACTTGTTTTCCTTCCCTTATCAAAGGAATAATTTAAATAGCTCACAAAAATAACAGTTTCCTAAAGATTTGAAACTAACCTGTAAGTCTGATTGAGCCCGGGTTTGTTTGCTTGTTGGTTTGTTTGTTTGTTTGTTTGTTTTAGTGTATGACTGTGTGGCATGGGAATGGGAAAGGGTGGGAAGTACAGTGAAGGAGTTCCCCTTAACAAAAATTTTAAGAACTCTAACATTAACTCTAAACACCATTTCAGATAATTTGCAAACTTACAGAAGTTTCAGAGAATGAGCCCAATTAATAGATAGGTCCAGTATCAATTAATAATATGAAGAGAAATGATGAAAGGTAAAGACAAATGAATACCTGATTAAGTAACGTCTGCTTTTGTTTTCCTAGATCAGGAAGTGTGATGCACCATTGGAATGAGATCTACTACTTTGTGGAACAGTTGGCTCATAAGTTCATCAGGTGAGAAACACATGCATAGTTCTTTGCCATGAGCAAAACCAGCCTGTATTTGCTGTTCTACAAATTACTACTTCAGGGATGCTTTTTGACAAAGGTAGACCCTGAGATCTTGGACGAGACTTTGTTTTTATCTTTGCCACCTCTTAGAATGACTATTAGCTTCATGTTTTCAAGAGGACCCCAATTTAGTTGAAAGACCAACATTTTAACCTTGTCCCTCTCTTGCTGAAGAATATATTCTTCTAGAAGGATAATTAATATGCTCTTGCACAGTGTATCAAGCTGGAGCAATTGGCTCATTGTAGGAGGGAGTATAGGTATATGTAAAGTGACCAAGTCATCCCAGTTTGCCCAGAACTTTTCTAGTTTTAGCACCGAAAGTCTCACATCCCTCATTCCTGGGCAAACTAGCTATGTGCCCTATCAGGTAGAATTCTCTGAGCATTCTCAACACTGCTTTCCAAGAGAGGACAATGCAGTTTTGAACATCATCACTATAAACATTGTAGGGATCTTGGAGGGCCCACTTTCCAATAATTATAGACACCCACTAGTAAAGGAAAGGAGGCCACTTCAACCTCCCTGGGATAAACAACTGTGAGAGCTTCCATGGATATGCTTGAAGCCAGCTGTCAAGGTCTTTGGTAAAATTGTTTCCAATTGTAAATTCTAAAGCAGCTCCTCTCATCCTGGCCAATGTGGCTCAGTTAGTTGGTTGGGCATCGTCCTGTGCACCAAAATGTTGCGGGTTCCATTCCCAGTCAGCTTCATCCTTGGTGGAGGGTGTGCAGGAGGCAGCCAATTGATGTTTCACTCTCACATCGATGTCTCTCTCTCTCTCTCTCTCTCTCTCTCTCTCAATAACTTTTAAAAATTAAAAAAAAAAATAACAAAGCAGCTCCTCTCTTGCTGATGGCCTCTGTAAAGTCTTCCAGCCAATATGAGTAACCGTATACTTTTTGAATGAAGTTCTTTATCTCAGAAGACAGTTCTTCTCTGAGATCAGGGTGATGACACACATGTTCCTCCAAATTCAGCTAACAATCTCAGCATGTACCTGCCTGCCAGTTTGGAGGGAGATGTCCTCTCTGTGATACCAAAAATTGGACGCTGCAGCAGGAAGCAGCTACACCCGGATGAATGAGAAAAACAGATGCTGAGAGGAGAGAGGTGGATGAGGGGAAGTTGAGAGAAAGGAAGGAAGCAGATACACAGGTGGCATTAAATGCGAAATATTTAAGAGACTCCTAGAAGCTTAGAACTGAAAGGAACAACCTCCCAACTTATCTACTAGTATTCCAAGAGGCAGTCACTCTCAGCTTGAATAGCTCTGGTGAGAAACTGCTGCCAGTTGGACAATTCCAGTTTCCAGAAAGGTCTTTTTGTCATTGAGCCAAAATATCCTCTCCTGCACTTTTATCCATTGATCCTTTGGAGTGATAGAAAACAAACCTGCCTCCAGACATTCGACAGTATCTGCTATGTCTCTGCCCTTCTGGCCTTCTGTTCTCCCTGAAGCAGAGGAGTCTACTGGGAAAAGCTTTGAAGTTAGGCAGATGCAGATTGGAATCTAAGCTCCATTGTGCAACCGTAGTAACTAACTCGGCTGAACCCTAGTTTGCATGTAAAAATTATGGGAGAAAACATGTGCAAACCAACTAGCCCAGCACCCAATTTAGAGTGGGTGCTAGACACTTCTCTTTGCCAGTTCCTTCAGCCATTCCAGACACTTCAGTGTCTTAGAATCAAAGGAAGTTAGAGGGTAGGGATTAGGGGAGCTATGAGACCACATAATCCAATCCTCTCATTTTATAGATAAAGAAACTGAGGACCCGTGTAATTGACATGACCTAACCCAGACCGCGAGGCACTTTCCTCTGTTATCTCCACTGACCTCCCTGGCTGTGGGCCCCATCCAAGTGTGGCACCAAGACTTTACTGTCATGCAAACTCCAAGCAGGAGAGGCTATTTTATTGATAGCTGCAGCCCACGTGCCCATAACAGTGCCTGACACATAGTATATGTTCAGTCAATAATTTTGAGTAAGTGAATACATTTTGAAAAGGGATGACTGGTTTTTATTGATCATTGTAACAAATAGTCTAGGCAGCTGATACTGCAGAGGGGAAGTTTATTCAATAACAGTGATTAATAACGGTATAAATATATCATTTCTCATTTCAGTGGGATCCTTGAAATTTCAAGTCCTATTATTTGTCTTTATTCTGACCCCCTCAAGTTTTCCTAATAGTCAGTCTAACTCTTCACCATTTTCTTTAAGCCTCCAAGCTACACCTCACACCCATCACTCTCAGCAAGGAGCCTCACTTCCTATTTCACCAGGAACCTGGAGAAGAGCAAACAACTGTTTACCTCAGGTTCCATGCATTATCACAAGATGCATGCATGTCCTTCCCACCGTCTCTGAGATTCAAGTACCCCACTGTTTCAGGCCAATTCCTGCATTTTAGTCCATTTTATCCCACTGTTTCCGATCTCCTCCAGGTCTTTATTTCTTTTTTATGTTTTCTCTACATTTCTTCTGCCTCCATTTCCACTGTTAATAGACACCAACTAATCTCTACTGCCCCTTGTCTGAAAAGGAGGAGCAACAAATCTCTTGATCATGTGTTCCTGTTAATACTAACATATCTTACTTGTTTCTCACATATCCTTAAAAACTCGCTCTGTCTCTATATCCTTACTTCTTTTTTTAAAATTTATCTTGATTATTGAAAGTATTACAGATGTCCCCTTTTCTTCTCCCATTAACCCCCTCTACCCTACTCCTGCCTCCTCCACAGGCCTTCCTTATATATGCATATAAGTTCTTTAGTTAAACTTTTCCTCTACCCCATTCCCCCTCTGAAATACTCAGTCTGTTGCATGCTTCTATGTCTCTGGATCTATTTTGTCCGTTTATTTGGTTCATTAGATTCCACATACAAGTGAGATCACATGATACTTGTCTTTCTCTGACTGGCTTATTTCACTTAGCTTCTTATTCATCCCTTAACTCACTGCCAACTGGCTGCTATACCCCCCCTCCAGCTGCTTGCTCTCACCCAAGGCCCTACATGGTGCCCTAGAGGACAGAGCCAGCGAGCTTCTTCAGCTGGATAGAGGAGCCTCACTTGAGTCAGGTTTATCTTTCCTTGGAATTCTCTCCTCCTCTGGCTTCCAGTTCTCCTTTCATCTCCCTGACCAGAGCCAGGCCTGTAAATGCTGATGTTGGTTTTAAATTTGGCTCACATTCCTTCTTGCTGCTGACACTTTCTTTGAACAGTTTTACTCACATGCTGAGTGTGCTGAGAACTCTGAAATTATGTCTCTAGCCTAGACTCATATACCAACGGCCTCTTGGAGACCTACGTTTCCCACATCTGAACTGTATTCTTTCCAAGAGCTGAACTCTCTATAAGGGAGGCAGGGCACTATAGTGCTTAAGAGCCCAAGTTCTAGAATGAGAATGTTTGGTTTCAAGCCCCAGATCCACCATTCTCCCACTGTGTGACCTTTATCTTTCAGGGTCTCAATTTTCTTTTGTAAAAAATAAGAATAATAACAGTACTGATCTCATAAAGTTATTCTAAGTTTAATGAGATAATACTGGCAAATCACTTAACAGTAGTGTCAGGCACATAGTAAGCACTTGGTAAGTTTGGCCATAATTAGTATGATCATTATTATTGTTGTTTAGGACAGGTATCCTGCTGGGCCAGCACTGGTGACGTAGTAATAGGTAGTGTGGTGTCATGCACAGAGAACCTAAGTCTGCTTCACGAAACCAATATTCAACACACCAGCTATTGCTTGGGCTCCTCCCAAGCATTAAATACCATGTTAACGGTTTCCAAAGATGCTTCAAGCGTATGGTAGGTAATGAATGTAGACTTCATCCTGGAAGCAACAGGAGCCATTAGAGGTTTTATTGCAAATGATTGACAACATCTGATTTATATTTTAGGAAAATAATTCTGGGAGCAGGGGAACAAGGAATGATGATAGATAAGTTCATCCCTAGGCAATAACTGTAGTGGTCAGATAACTGAGGTCAAGTTCTTAAGCTAAGAGATGAAAAAAAGAGAGAGAGAGAGGGACATACAGGTTTGAGAAACATTTAGGAAGTGAGAAAGATACTAGCTGGGGCCAGATCAGGTTTGGGAGGTTATTGCATTGTGAAGAAATAGATTGGTGCTATGATGGATGAACCAGTTGGCCACCCAGCGACAGCCCTGCAGTCTGACAGTCCATTCTGCAGACAGAAGCATATTTGGTCCTTAGCTGAGAGTTGTTCTGACTCCCAGAACAGGTAAAATTTGTCAATTGTACATTGACAAAGCTTCTAAGTAATGCCATATAAAAATCATGCCAATATATTAATTACTAATGAGAAATAGAACTATCAACTGGAATAGATATGCTTGGGGCCCATTAGCACAGCCTCTCTTTATAGGATAACCTCCTTGGGAAGCCAAGTAGAAATCAAAAGCTGATGGTGATCCTACTTTCAGAGCAAAAGGAGTTCACAGGTGATCTTAATGGCTGATGGGAACAAGCCGCACCCATCTGAGACGCTCTCTTCCTTATAGGGTACACCAGACGACTGCGAGACACTATCAAACTCTGTCTATTGAGATCCCCTTTTGGTAGAACCATGCAGACCAGTCCTCTCCTAGGGACACACTTCTTCAGACAGAGCACAGGCAGTGATGAATTTTAGCTTCTTCCTTATAATCCGCACTCGCTGAGTGGTGGTGTCGAATCAGAAGCAGCCTCCAGGCAGACAACATGGGTCTTCTCTTTGGTCCTTAGCTTCAAGTCTTCTGCTGGCTAAATGTTTACACCAATGATGGAAGCCCCTTGGGTTGTAGGTCCTCGGTTTTGGCAGCCTTAATATAAAGGGCAGGGGAGGGAGGAAGCCTGGACCAGAATGGCATTGCACAGTCTTTCTATTGGCCCTAAAAGAATTTCTTTTCCTTTCCAGCCCACAGCTAAGAATGTCCTTTATTGTCTTCTCTACTCAAGGAACAACCCTAATGAAGCTAACAGAAGACAGGTAAGCATGCCCCTCCCTGTCATAAAAATGCTCATCTTTTCTTGAGTAGTTCTCCTATTTCTGCCTTACTGCCAACCTTGACCTGTCGGTCATTTTAATCTAATAGTTCTCTATTTTCACTTAAGCCTTGAACTTTGCACATTGATCCATCTGCTAGTTTACTCTGTGATGATTTTGATCGAATTTCCTGATATTGGTGAAATTTTATAAATGACTAAATCACATTAAGGTAAATCTTACATTTGATTGGTGACTCGATCTGTTAACTTGGAGCAAAATGTTAGCAAAACCATTTCTTGGGGGACTATATTTTCTTTTCTTTTAATTAGATTTATTTTGTGGGTTAAGGTTTCAGACATATAATAAGCACACTGTGAGAGAGGCAAGAACTTGAAATATTGTCATACATAGTTACTAAGGCAGGGAAGAGAAAGGGAGGGTTTATGATTCCACAAAATAAAAGGAAATTTGAATCAAGTGTGGGAAAATGCTGTTGACATAAAAGGATTCGTTAAACCTAGCTTAACAAAAATATTATTTTGGGTTTTTACCACCCGCAGATGAAAACTAGTGCTTACAGAGATGTTGTCATTCATTCATAGTTAGGATGGTATATTGAGAGTAGAGATGACAGTTTTAAGTTAATGAAACTTCTTCTACTTTTAAAAAATTGATGTGGTCCCCATGAGAGATGCACCATTGGGTTGGGGGGGAACATGTGGAACTTATGTATGGACATATTGGAAAAAGGGAAGGAGGTAGGGTAAGTCTAGGGAGGGCAGGAAGACTTTATTCTATAACATTCTTCTTCTAAAACTAACTAACAGGACAGAGTAAGGTGTTCTGGATTTTGCAATGAAACAGCAAATAGGAGCTAGTCCCCATTTTTCTCCATATCTTGGTTTATTATCTATAACAAAAAGACTACTTCGTACCATCTAGATGCTTTCAATCCCTATTTCTCTTTCAGCAGTATCTATTACTAGAGGTCCGGTGCACGAAAATTTATGCACTTGGGGGAAGAGGGATCCCTCTGGCTGGCCTGTGTCCTCTCACAGTCCGAGACCCCTCGGGGGGATATCCACCTGCCAGCTTAGGCCCGCTCCCCAGGGGATTAGGCCTAAGCTGGCAGTCAGACATCCTTAGTGCTGCTGAGGAGGCGGGAGAGGCTCCCATCACCGCCGCTGCACTCGCAGCCGTCAGCCTGACTTGTGGCTGAGCAGAGCTCCCCCTGTGGGAGCGCACTCAGCTGTCAGCCTGGCTTGTGGCTGAGCGGAGCTCCCCCTGTGGGAGTGCACTGACCACCAGGGGGCAGCTCCTGTGTTAAGCATCTGCCCCCTGGTGGTCAGTGTGCATCATAGCAACCGGTCGCTCCTGTTCACTCTGCCCGGCCGTTGGGGTCAATTTGCATATTACCCTTTTATTATATAGATTATTATATAGAATATGCATACATGCCATTGGAGATTAACAGAAACTTATTTTTAAAACAGGAGTTCCTGCCCTGGCTGGGTGGCTTATTTGGTTGGAGCATCATCTCGTGCACCAAAATGTTGTGGGTTTGATTCCCAGTCAGGGCACACTCCTAGATTGCGGGTTCGATGCTGGTAGAGGTGCATATGGGAGGCAACCAATATTTCTCTCTCATTTCAATGTTTCCCTCCATCTATCTCTCCCCTTTCTCTCTCTAAAATCAATAAAAAACATATCCTCAAATGAGGTTTTAAAGAAACACACACAGGCGTTTCTTATTCCTTATTAATAAAAGGAGAAACTGAAACTGTTATCAATGAAAGTGGAGGACCCCATTCTTAATATCTTGAGAAAAAGAATGTTCTGAGCCTCACACAGGAGGATGAGTAATTTTTATTTGCATGGAATTATATCTCTTGGTTTCCAAAGTCCCATTTCCCTTAATCCAGTCCTGGAAGATGTGCAGCTGGGGAGTCAGCAAAGCCAATGTCCAAAGTTTCCCTTCCATGATGAAGCAGGGTCCAGTTTAGTATTGGGCTAGCTGCAGTCCATCAGTCCGGTGCATGTGGGCCATGTGGGTGAATGCAGGGGAGCCAAGAGAACTTACTGCCTGCAACAGGAGTCCCAAGAGTCCCGAAAACACAAAGTGCAAGAGCATGAACCAGAAGAGCGAACTCCTTTGTTTAGGAGATTAAATATCTTATATCTTCCCACGCTTGTAGTGGCCATGCCTACTCTGGCCAGTGACCTGTTCCCAGGTATGACTCACAGACAAGTACCTTCCCTATTTCACCCAGAATTTACTGGGCATGCATCTAAACTGCAGCTTCCTGGCAAAGCTTCACAAAGGGCTATAATGTTTGGCCTTCCCTTTGCTCCTTTGCATTTATTAATAACTAGGCTAAATTACAACGGTATCAAAACCATATCTTGTTCCTAAGGATACAAGCAGAACCCACACTGGTCGCAGGCCCCACATTTTCCCACTCTATTTTGCTGCCTTATATTAATAAACAGAGAACCGCCCTAACCGGTTTGGCTCAGTGGATAGAGCGTCGGCCTGCGGACTCAAGGGTCCTAGGTTTGATTCCGGTCAAGGGCATGTACCTTGGTTGCGGGCACATCCCCAGTGGGGAGTGTGCAGGAGGCAGCTGGTCGATGTTTCTCTCTCATCGATGTTTCTAACTCTCTATCCCTCTCCCTTCCTCTCTGGAAAAAATCAATAAAATATATTTAAAAAAATAAAAATCATCATTCTCCCCTTTAATACAATACAATACAATACAATACAATAAACAGAGAACCACAAAACCCAAGAAACCTATGACCTTTTTAAAAAATATTGGCCAAGGATTTTAAAAAGCTCTGAGAAAGTGTCTCTAGTTTGTGGGGTCTCTATTCAAGACTCCCAAGCTTTCTCAGTCTTTGAATGATGGCATCATTATGTGGAGATGTCTTTTATTCATACAAAACTTCCCTTTCATCCATTCTTCATGATGATTATTCCACCCACTCCATGACTAAGAGTTTGGCCAAGTGACCGATTCACACATCACATCCCTTGTGGATATTTTGTGTGCTACTGCTCACGACCTTTGGGAAGTTGGGGAGGACAGAGGGAAGGTCACAGATTTATAAATACTCATGGAACACTAGGTTTTCAGATCCATTTTGGTTCTGCTACTTCAAATTACTCATCTGAACCCTACTTTCAATCTAATTTTTTGTGCCTTCACTTCACTACCCCTAGTTTCCTGTGCGAAGGAGAAGACAGAGGTTAGATTTAGAATGTGCTGTTTGCTAGAAGCAGGATTTAATAATTAAGGGCTTATAATGTAGCAAACAACAGCCAGAAATGCTTTCCTAAAGGCTGTAAGGGTTTCATATGGTGACTGCTTAGCCTAACCTGTGAGTCAACTAACAAAGCATGACATGGTTTCCTGACACATCCCCAACCTTATCAGCCTCTGTGAAAATGGGGGCAAGCCATCTCTCTCTAAAATACTTTCTCATATGAGTGGCTACAAGAATTAGGCTCTCAGAACCTCTAAGCTGGTACTATTTCTGAAATACATGACTTTCAGTGTTTTAGTTGGTCACAGGAATTTGAATACTTTTTTCTATATCTCATTTGATCTTCACAATATCCCTGTAAGACAGTTTAAAATGCATTATTATATGTAATGATTGAGGAAACATACAGGGTTTTTAAAACTTGTTTAAGAACAAGACATGAATTAGTAGAGATTCTCATTTCAACAAGAACAAAAGATTTGGGGTAAATTGAAAGAAATAATATCAAAGGTATATTTGCGTCCAATTCTTGGGATCAAATCACATAGGGGGAACCATGGGAAGGTTGAAGAAATAGAGTGAAAAATAAATGTGAGGTGCCAACGTGTAGATTTACTTTGAGAATCACTATCATTTGTGTCTTTTATATGCTAAACACTTTATGTATTATTTCTTATCTATCCCTATATAACCATTATTACTTCAACTTTTAATGCGGTCTCTGTGGTCATTTGATTCATTGTTTTATATGTAATATGCCATTTTTCACTAACTGTTTTTAATATTTTATTTTTATCTTTAATTCTCAGCAGTGTGATTATGATGTGTCTAGGCATGATTTTCTTTGAGTTTACCCTATTTTGGCTTTGCTGAGCTTCTCAAATCTATAAACTTATGTCTTTCACCAAATTTGGGGAATTTGTAGTAATTTTTTCTGCACTTGTCATTTTCTCCTCTCCTTCTGGGACTCCAGTGGCACAAGAGTTAGACCTTTTGATATTATTCCACATGCCCCTGTTCGGTTCTTCTTCAATCTTTCTGTTCTTCAGGTTACATCATTACCATTGATCTATCTTCATGTTCACTGACTCTCACCTCTGTCATCTCTATTCTGCCATTGAGCTCATCTATTTAATTTTTTTACTGCAGATACTGTGTTTTTTAGTCCTAAAGTGTCTATTTTGTTCTTTTAAAATTTATTTCTTGCTGAGAACTTTTATCTTTCTATTTATTTCATGTGTTTATCTTTACCTCATGCAACATAGTTATTATAACTGTTTTAAGTTATTTGTTAATTCTAACAGCTCAGATTTGCCATCTTAATTGTCTTCTCCCTTAAGAATTGGTCACATATTCTAGGTACTCTGTATGTGGAGTAATTTTAGATTATATCCTAGAAGTTTGTGATATTATGTTGTTTAGACTCTGAGTCATAGTCAAATCCTCTGGAGAATTTTTTTTTCTTTTTTTGCTTAGTAAGAAATCACCCTGGCTAGGTTCAGACCACAAGTCCTATCACTTCTACTGTGGGTGGTCGTTTTTATCTTGGTCCCATTTTCAAAGGCTTTGCTAAGCTGCACTGGGTCTATCCTCCACATGTGTAGTTCAAGATGAACCTGGGATTATATAACTTCATACACAGAATTAAAGGGACCCCCTTCTCTAGCTCTCTCCTCTCCAGCATTCTTCAATACTATCTTACCCACCGAGGCCCCTCTTTCCAAGTCATCTAGCAAGAAAAATGGGGTTTCTCCTGGCGTTTTGGTCATCACATTGCTTCATACAGTTCTCAACTTAGGCCAACCTTGGAGCAAAACCAGGAGTAATAAAAAAGAAGTAAAAATGGAGATTCCCTCTACATTCTTTTAGCCACAAGATGCCCTTTCACCAGAGGCCAGAAATATGGGGATTTTCTAGGTCTTTTAGGTAACATCCCAGGCCACTGCCATGTACTGAGACCCACAGTCAGATTAAAGGCATGAGAAAAAAGAGAAAAACAAATTGGGGCTCATGTTTGTGTGGGTTATTCCTCCAGGTTTTAACTGCTTTCCTCAATCCACCTGCTTTGTTTACTTTTCAGAGCCCTGGTGTGTTTGCTTTTTAATTCTGTTCAGAGTTTTGTTATAATCAGCAGGAGTGATAGCCAGGGGCAAGTTTGCTCCATCTTACCTGCTGTTACTTTAATTTTACTGGTAATGATGCTGAGATTTAGAGAGCAGATAACTTGCTAAGGTCAAATAATAAAAATGGCAGAACTAGTATTCTGATTCTGGATTCTGGATTTGGTCCAGCTCATGTGCTTTGCTCTTCCAAGATTTCTTAGCTTCATCAGTTTGCAAAGCAATTAACAAACTGTAACAAAATTTTTAGGCTTCTTCATTAGCACAATAAAGGATAGAATGTTAATTTAAGTACTATTAGAATTAATTATTTTAGTGTTAATTACTGCATATAATTTTCTAAAAACTCCCTGGAATGTCTTTTCCTGATCTTCATTGAAATACTTGAAATGTTTCATTGGAAATGAGATCATGTCAAGGAAGTCCAACTCTTACTTTAAAAGAAATCAGGAATAGATATTAAATTTAATTAAATGCATTTTTGGCATCTATTGAGATGATCGTATTTTTCTTTGACCTACTAATACAGTGAAATGCATTAATAATATTTTTTAATATTGGATCATTCTTGCATTTATGGTTACACTTGGTTGTAATATATTATTATTTTAATGTAGAGCTGAATTCTATTTCTGTGTTTTATTCAGAAATTTAGCACCATAATTGTGATTGGGCTGTTATTGTCCTTTTATGACTCTCTTTACTTATAGTATTTTCTGTAACTTTTTTTACATTTAGATCTTTACCTCTTCTAGAATTTATTCTGATGTACAATGTAATGCCAAGATGAATCATATTTCCTCCAAGTGTTTAGACAGTTTTTCCAATACCATTTTGCTGAATAATCATTTGCTACCAATGTGAAAAGTTAAACACTTCCATAAACTTGGCTCCATTGCTAGGTTTTCTATTCTGATGCACCGCATTTCTGTCTGTTCCCATGTTAGAACAAAATTACATATTTTAATTAGTTTTAACATCTGGAAGACTAGTCATTCCTCACTTCTAATGTTGGGTGAAAATTTCCCTGGTGTTTAGAGTTTTGTTTTGTCTGTTGTTTTTTACAATGTGTATTTTAAATAATTTTTATCATGTTCCAAAATATTCTGGCGATTTTTCATTTGAATTGTATGAATAATGTTAGCGAAATGGCATTGCATTTTACTATATCTAGCTTGTTTAAGGATAGATCACTTCTCATTTATGTCCCTCAGTAAGGTTTTGATATTTTCTTTAGATCAGTGTCATACAATGTTTCCTAAGTTTAGGCACTTTAAAGTTTTTTTTCCCCCTGTGGATAATTTTTTTCTGTTGTATTTTTTAAATTACCACTTACTAAAGAGCAATTAACCTGTAATGTGGGAGTCCATGGGCTTTTATTGAGCTCCATGAAATGATTTGTTAAAATTTGCAAGTCAGAGAGATTATAGTTTGTATCAGAAAAGGCTAATGATCCCAAAATTGTTAAGAAAAACTGGTTTGGGGAAAAACTATTGGTTTTATAAATTTATTTCTCATTCCATATTTTAAAAATGTTTTTATTGACTTCAGAGAGAAGGGAGATGGAGAGAGAGATAGAAACATCAATGATGACAGAGAATCATTGATAGGCTGCCTCTTTCACTCCCTCTACTGGGAATTGAGCCAGTATCCCAGGCATGTGCCCTGACCGAGAATTGAACTGTTGACCTCCTGGTTCATGAGTCCATGCTCAACCACTGAGCCACACCAGCCAGGCTTCCATCATTTTAATGAAACATTTTATTGATTCCAATACTTTCCAGTTAATTTTGGAATGGTTTTTAGGTAAAATAGTTGTACTATTTGTAATTAATAATAACTTCTATTCTCTTTTCCAATATTTATAGCTGTTATATCTTCTTGTGTGTCTTATTACAAATAAAATTTTCAAATTTTAATGGGAATGACTTGTATTTCATAATTATGTACTTCATTGGATATTGACTTCATAGATATATTTTATCTACTATATTAAGGAATTATTCTTCCAATTTTATTTAATTTTTTGTATGAAATAAATGTTTTATTAAACACCCTTTGGTCATATCAAGATAATTATAGCTTTCTTCTTTATTTATCTTTGTCCTTCCTGTCCATTTGAAAATTTTAAATCAAATGATTTTCTGGTGAAAAATTACATTCATGGAATAAATTTTATTTATTATGATTTATTTTTTCATTATATTTCTGGATTTGATTTAATATAAGCCTGAAGATATTGCTTATCAACATTTAATATTAAGAGTGTTCAGGAGTTTTATTTTATACTATCTTTGTCAGCCTACAGGTAAAATGATTATGTGAGTTCGTTAACATGAATTGGCAGTCTTTTCATATGCTGTGGAATATCTTAACTAATATAGAAGTATGTGTTTGTTCAAGGTTTGATACCACTCAGAGGAAAACAATCTAAGCCTAGATCATTATTAAAGAAGCTCTTTGACATTTATATTAAATTCTTATATGACCTATGTTACCATATATTTCACCTTGAGAAGTGGTAGGAATTACCAATGTATTGATATTTTAACTTTATAACTCACTTTTTTAGTTTTCAAAATCTCTTATGTACCTGTGGTTATATTCCTTTTCCTACATTCATGTAAAGGTATTTATTTTCTCTTATTTGCCCATTCAAATTACTCAATGGTTTGTCTCTTAAATTTACTCATCAATTCTCTTATGTATTTGTTTTGTTTTGTGATTCATTATTTTATTCTTTCACTTCTATTAATTCCTGTCTTCTGCTTCTTATTTTTTTATTTCACCTGTTTTTCTGGCTCCTTGAATTGGAAGTTTATTCATTATATTATTATTTGTTTAATAATAAAAGTTATTATTAATATAAATTATACTAGAGGCCCGGTGCACAAAAATTTGTGCACTCGGGGGGCGGGGGGAGGGGGGTCCCCCAGCCCGGCCTGTGCCCTCTCGCAGTCTGGGACCCCTCGGGAGATAATGACCTGCTGGCTTAGGCCTGCTCCTGG
>NW_005359516.1:3491098-3545085 GCF_000412655.1 Myotis brandtii | reverse complement strand
ATAGTACATAGTTGCTTAGAGTTGCAGCTGAGAGGCCGGCAAGTGAGGCGGGGAATGTTGGAGGCCGCAGCAAGCAAGCCTCATGCTCGCTTCAGTGCCTGGCTGCCGGCCGCCATCTTGGCTGACAGTTAATTTGCATATACTCACTGATTAGCCAATGAAAAGGGTAGCGGTCGTACGCTAATTACCATGTTTCTCTTTTATTAGTGTAGATTCTAAATCTCATTCTTGTTGAATATCACATACTCTGACATGTATTGTTCTCATTATGTTCTAAATAGTTTAAATTTATAATCTTATATTTGATTTAATGTGATTCACAAAGTATTTCACAATTTCACATAATTTTTAAAATATTTTTCTCAATTTCAAGAGTCATTGCATTTTTTTTAGAAAATGTGGCTTATATAATTTCTGCTTTTAAAATTTATTAATTTTGTTGGTGGACTAGTTTATGATTAAATTTTGTTTATCATCCATGAATGTTAGAAAATATGCATACTTTGATGAATAAAAATTTTATATAAAATCATATTAAATTTATCAAATATTTTATTTTTTTGTTTACTTGATCTGTGAAGACAGAAATAATTTTAAACTTTCCACTATGTTTCACTTGAGTATCCAACACATTGTTTTATAATTTATATTGAATTACTTAGCTAACATGTATTATCATTATGGAATATATTTCCAATCAACATAAAACAACCTGTTTGTCCCTTTAATGCTTTCTGCTTCATGTTATTTTCTCCTCCTGGATGCTTGTAAAAATTATTTTTCTTTATCTTTGGAATTTTTAAAAAGTCAAGAGAATATGTCTAGGTGTGGGTTCTCTTATTTTGTGTAATACTTTGTGTAGGACTTGAGCTATTTCATCTGACAATTTAATAAGCTTCTTCAGCTTAAGAAATTTTTCTATTATTCCTTTTATTATTACTTTTTCTTGTCTGTGCATTATAGTCTTGAATTTATCCAATAACTTTTTTATATTCTACTATGATTTTTAATCTCTATCATTTTTCTTTGAATTCTTGGCAAATAATTCACTCTGGTCCTGTAATTCTCCAATTTAAGTTTTGTTTTGTTTTTGCAGTATTCTACTTACTGTTCATGGCTTCCACTGCATTTTTTTTATTGTGGTAAAATTCATGTATCATAAAACTTGCTATTTTAACTATTGTTAAGCATGCAATTCAGTGGTATTAAGTTGTGTGATTATTCATCTCTAGAACTTTTCCATCATCCTAAACTGAAACTCCCACCAGCCCCTGGCAACTTCTATTCTACTTTTTATGTCTATGGATTGTCTATTCTAGATTCCTCATATAAGAGGAGTCATATAATATTTGTCCTTTTGTGTCTTGTTTATTTCACTTAGCATGTTTTCAAGTTTCATCCATATTGTGGCAGGTATTAGAATTTCATTCATTTTTAAGGCAGAATAATATTCCATTGTTTGTGTCTACCACATTGTGTTTATCCATTCATCTGTCAACGGGCATTTGGGTTGTTTCCACCTTTTGTCTGTTGTGAATAATTTTGCTATGAACATTGGCATGTAAATATCTGTTCAGGTTTCTGTTTTCAATTCTTTTGGGATTATATGTAGAAATGAATTGCTGGGTTATATGGTAATTCTATGTTTGATTTTTTTTTTTTTGAGGAACTGCCATCCTGTTTTTCACAATGGCTGCAACATTTTACATTTTACCAATAAACTACAAGGAATATCTCAACATCTTTTCTGACACTTGTTATTTTCTGGGTTTGTTTGTTTGTTTGTTTATAACAGCCATCCTAATAGGTGTGAAATGGTATCTCAGTATGGTTTTGATATCTATTTCCTTAGTAATCAGTGATGTTGAATACCTTTTCATGTGATTATTGGAACATTTGTATATCTCCTTTGGAAAAATGTTTATTCAAGTCTTTTGCCCATTTTTTATTGGGTTCTTTTTGTCATTGAGTTCTAACAGTTCTTTATATAGTCTGGATATTAATCCCTTATCTAATATATTACTTGCAAATATTTTCTCTCATCGAACAGGTTACCTTTTTCACTCTGTTGTTAGTGTCCTTTGATGCACAAAAGTTTTTAACTTTGATGGAGTCCAATTTATTTAATTTTTCTTTTGTTGCTTGTACTTGATGTCATATCCCAAGAAATCATTGCAAAATTCAGTGTCATTAAACTTTTGCCCTTTTTTTTTCTAAGAGTTTTATAGTTTTATCTCTTACATTTAGGTTCTTGATTCATTGTGAGTTATTTATGTGGTTTAAAATAAAAGTCCAATTTTTTTCTGTTGCAAATGCATATATAACTTTCCCAGCACCATTTATTGAAAAGCTTGCCTTTTCCCCATTGGATAATTGACACCTTGTCAAAAATGACTTGATCAGATATGCAAAGTTTTATTTCTGGGTTCTCTATTCTATTCTATTGGTCTATTTGTCTCTCCTTATGCTGGTACCACACTGCTTTGATTACTGTGGCTTTGTAGAAAGTTTTGAAATGAGAAAGTGTGAGCCTTTCAACTTTTTTTCTTTATCAAGATAGTTTTGGCTATTTAGGGTCCCTTAGGATTTCATGTGAATTTTAGGATAAGTTTTTCTATTTCTGCAAAATGCTATTGGAATTTTGATAAGGATTGCATTAAATCTATAGATCACTTTGGGTCCTATTATCATCTTAATAGTATTAAGTCTTCTGATCCATAACACAGGCTGTCTTTCCACTTATTTATGCCTTTCATCAATGTTTTGTATTTTTTTATTGCCATTTCAAATTTTTTAAGTGACAAATGTCTTTCAACCCTATGAATATTTTCCTGATTTTGAATTTTTCCTTTGTGTGTGTGTGTCCCTGATATTGTGTTAGAGATGGAATATCTTCATCATGAGTATGAATTAGAAATGTCGTATGTTTCTTACATTAGTTTATTTCAAAGGGGAAATTTTCTCAAATTCCTCAAATTGGTCCTCTTTTCCCAACTTCTGAGACATTTCCTTAGTATAGTGACTCAAAAGAAAAACAACTATGTTTTTCAGTACTGGGTTTTGGGGTAAGTTCTGTCAGACATCATGTAAATCTTTGTTGAAAATGTGAAGATCCCAGGCTAAAGAGGACAGGAACATTTAGATGTACATAATGTAGCTTTTTTTTCTGGAAATTCTGAAGACCCAGTAGTATATCCAAGGTAGGGAAGAAACAGAAGCCAACGGAAGATGGTCAGGTGTAGAAGTTGGATCCCTATGTTAAGCACCTATCCCATCACCAACCACAGGCTTTTCTTCTCATGTCCTGGAATTCCAAGCTGACAGGTCCTTCCCTCACCATGATGTCAGCAGCTCCAGTTTTGCAGGAATTCCTCCAACTGTCTGGCACGCATATGGCATCTTTACCTATTTTCCATCAGTGACAAACATTTTCTCTTATTATGTTAGTTTAGCTGTTTCTATATCATTTTGGACAGAAAAGGGGGAGTTAAAATGTGTAGACCCAGAACACTATCTTTAACTGAAATTTTTACCTTTCTTATAAACTTTGCAAAAATTATAAAACAAAGCATAACAAAACAACAAGTTAAACAATTATTATGCCTTATCCAACCCACTGGCCTCATTTCACTAAGGAAAATCATTCTCAGAGAGAGATGGAATTATTTGCCCAAATTTACATTAAGTAGTCAGTGGCAGTAGAATTTTTTTTATATTCACAAAATTAAAATATTTAAATTTAGTGATTTTTCCCATACTACATTAAATAATGTACCCAATTCACAGCACATGTATGCATGCTGCTATCTTGTTTCTTATCTGTGGAATAGTTAAATGAAAGCAATTGCTAGGTATATGTGCAAATACATATATATTTTTAGTCTATATACAATCTTTTATTTTATATTCACAAAATTAAAATATTTAAATTTAGTGATTTTTCCCATACTACATTAAATAATGTACCCAATTCATGGCACATGTATGCATGCTGCTATCTTGTTTCTTATCTGTGGAATACTTAAATGAAAGCAATTGCTAGGTATATGTGCAAATACATATGTATTTTTTAGTCTATATACAATCTTTTATTAATGGCTTCTTATGTACCAATATCTTAAAATATTTTTCTCAGTTATAATAAGAGAAAATGATAATCCCTACCCTGTGAGGTTGTTATGGGAACTATATTATTTATTATATGTATTATATAGGTGGGGATACTGAGTCAGAGAAGGCTAAAGGCCACTCTGCTGTAAAAGTGTAGAAACCCAGGCATCATGACCCCAATATCCACACCCTTAACCACTATACTATAGGGTTTCCCATAATTTTACTCTTATATATATGGTTTTAAGTTTTAAAAAATCCAATTCACAATTCACTACCCTAAACCCTAGGGAAAACAGTTCCCCGAGAACATATGCCCTCTATACATTTTATCTTCATGGCCTTTTATCAGCTTCAACTTGGAAATAGTCCTCACAAAGAGAGAGGTAAAGAGGTAGCATCAGCATTTCGCAGATGGGGTGAAGAGGGTAAGTGTCTTGCTTACTGCTTAAGAAGTTGCAGTGAAAGCCAAGAACGCTTGGCTCAAACTGCTGAGTGGAAACCAAGAGACCACACTTCTCTATCCCCCTCAGTCATCTTCTGGTTTGGTTGGGAGTGTGGTTTTGCCATTAGTGTCACAGGGGAAAATGACATATTCTGAACACACCGCTTGATTCCTGGAGCAGAATGATTATAGGCTGTTGTTACCAAGAGACAGTTCTAAAAGTCTTTTCTAAATATAAAAATAAAAGAGAAAAAGTCTTCAGATACTTTGTGCTTGAAAGACCTGGGATTCGTTCCATTTTGAGATATTTTTCACTTTAATACAAGAAGCTTTGATGATAAAATTAAGAGAAATACAGCAGAGCATTTATTCTGTGGCCAGTTGATTGAAGGATAATATCATGGGGTCTGAGTCAGTTGCCTTCAGCCTTCTCTGACTCTGCGCCTTTGTTTCTTATCTGTAAAATCAATGTAATGGCCTGGCCAATGTGGCTCAGTGGTTGAGTATCAACCTATGAATCAGGAGGTCACAGTTCGATTCCCAGTCAGGGCACATGCCTGGGTTGCGGGCTCAAACCCCAGTAGGGAGCATGCAGAAGGCAGCTGATTGATAATTCACTCTCATCATTGATGTTTCTATCTCTCCCTCTCCCGTCTTCTCTCTGAAATCAATAAAATCATATTTCTTAAAAAAAAAAAAGAATATAATAATAGCCCCTACCTTATAGAACTGTTAGAAGAATTAACAATGCCAGGCATATAGTCAGTGTCCTTGTTATTATTGTGGTTGTTGCTGGGGTTTTGACAAACAGCTAAGGAATTACCCCAAATCCTCCTGGATACACCCCCACTCAAATCATCTGCATATCCAACAGTAATTCAAAGAGTGTGTCCCCAGCTCTGCCTGGCCTACCTCCTTCTCTGAAGTGTTTAACTTTTGGCTGTCCTGTCACTATATAGAGGCATACAGGTAGAACATTCTGCTCCAGCATGAGGCCACATAAAAGTTAGTGTTTCCTTTGTCTGATGGTTCTCAACCTTCCTAATGCCGCGACCCTTTAATACAGTTCTTCAGGTTGTGGTGATCCCCAATTTCATTGCTACAAATTGAACATAATTAAAGCATAGTGATTAATCACAAAAACAATATGTAATTATATATGTGTTTTCCGATGGTCTTAGGCGACCCCTGTGAAAGGGTCGTTCAACCCCCAAAGGGGTCTCGACCCACAGGTTGAGAACCGCTGATCTAAAGAGACCTCTCCCACACAGGAGAGCCCAGGCAATATCTCTAGAAGCAATTGTTTAAATCATATAGGTATCATATAAATATCCAAGGGCCATTTGGATATTTATAACATCATTCCCTGAATATAATTCACCTAATATAAATTTACATTGCTATGAAAAAAGCTTCTAGATTTATTGAATTTTGAGTCCCGTCTGCGGTTGCCTTGGCAGGGCCAGACCAAATGATTTCGTGGGCCTTATATTGCCTGCAGGCCAGACGTTCCCACCCCTGAACCCAAAGGGCTACAGATACTGAGTCTCAATGATGGTAAAAACAAACAAAAAAAACCACACCTTGAAGCAATAGAGCAGGTCAGGGAACAGACCGATTTGTGAGAGAAGAGTGGGCCAGTGCTTCTCACCCTCTTCCTCTGGAGTACCCCTGCTAGTAAAAGAAAGTAAAAGTGGACCTGTGGGGTCCTCGGGTATAGTTTAAAGTGGTTTATTGAAAGCAAAAAAACTCTTTAACATCCTTTCACCTTAAAAATGTATGTGCATTTGTAGTCTATTCTACAATGTTTGATTTTATATGAAAATCATGTTGAGTTCTTTCACAAATTTTGGAGTACAATTTATGCTCCAGAAGATAGATAGATAGATAGATAGATAGATAGATAGATAGATAGATAGATAGATGTCTATGTATATTAGATAGGTTTCCTTTATCTTTGTGTATAGCACAGTGTCCTATGCCTACTTTGGACACCACAGATGTAATAGAAACAATGCAGGGTTTGTGCCAGGACCAGTCTGGGTTCCAGTCTGGGTTCCATTCTGGGCTCCACGTTACTGCACTCCCCTGAATCTGTTTTCTCATATGTACAACCAAGATAGTAATGCCAATCACATGGTGGTGTTGGGACACTTTTGTTAATTACTGCATAAAAAGTGCCCAGCAGAGACCCTAGCACAGCATAGAGACTCCGGAAATGTTGCCTCCCTTCCTCACCTACTATCTCTCATGTGGAAAATACATTTAAAGGCTAAAAGTTGACAGAGCAAGGTTCAAAAATATTCTTCTCTGGATGAAGCCAGCAAGGCAAACTGTAGAAGTAGCCATTAGAACCAAAAATTGGTAGGTAGAGTTCTGAAGCTACCCAGCCAAAACTAATAGATTTTCTATGACCCAACAAAATCATTTCCACAATTGGCCAACATCAGGTGGGTTCACACATGTCCCTCACCTAACTCAACCCCAGGGTGTGGACTTGAACCTTAGATTTAACGCTGCCTCTTCATGAACTGCAGGTTTAGCCTTTGCTTCTCACCCTCAACAATTTTTTTAATTAGCAATTATTTGCGTGCAACAAAAGTGTACAAAGGATAATGAGCAGTTATTATCCACCACAATGCTAATGAAATAAAATTTACAGATATTAACATTCCTTATATATACTCCCCTTTCTCTTTTCTCATCGGAGACAATCACTATCCTGAATTTTGAGTTTATCATTTTAATGGATGCTGTATATTTTTATACAACTGTGACCAATATAGTATATATTTTTCATATTAAATTTTATAATTAATGGTCATATTGTATTTTTCTTGAACTTGCTTTTTTATGCTTAACATTATGTTTCTGAGACTTTTTCTACATAGATACATGTAGCTGCATTTGGTTCATTTAAACTATTGTGCATTGGGTATTCTATTATAATAATGTACCATCATATACTTATTTGTTCTCTTATTCATACAGTTAGTTTGCTTCTAATTTCTTTGCTGTTATAAACAAGGCTACAATGAACATTCTTGTACCTGTCTCCTGGGGGAGTAAGAAGCAAGAATTTCTTTATGATAATTCTAGGGATTGAATTGCTAGGTCTTACAATATGTGAATATGTAACTTCATTGGGCATGACTTAGTTATTCTCCAAAGGGGCTGCACCAATTTATACTCCCACTAGTGGTTTATCAGAGTTGTCATTGCCTGACATTCTCCCAGTGTCTTGTATGATTCCCAACACTTCTTCTCAGACTGTGTCCACATATGACTTGTGGGTTGGATTATCTGGTATGGACCTAGTGTACATCTACCTACTCCCACCTGCAGCCCAATATTGCTCCAAGGGCTGGTAGGGAAGTCCTTTAGAGAGAACTGCCAGCCTATACTAAAAAGGTGTAATCTGACCAAAACAGATCATCTGCCCTAGGGCTATCCACTTTCTGCTTCCATCTAAGATGATGGGCTCCACAGTCTCTGTTCACGGGACTTGGCAGAGTGCCACTCTATCCTATGCCCCTCCAAACACTCATTGTGGTCAGTAGTACTGAGCTCACCTATATGAACCTGAACATTTTATAAACATATATGTCATCAGCTCCAGGAGAGACCCAGTCCCTACTGAACTAAGAAGAGCATGAAACTGAAGGTTCTCATGGGGGAAAAAAAGCTATATATTTAGGCAACCCTGGCTATAGAGCCCACTTTCTACCACTTCCATCTCCTGCAAAATATGGTTCAACTGGGGGAAAATGTTAGTGATGGGGAATATCTTACAGGAATTTATTTCAGAAGCCAAGTGGTGCCTTAGGAAATGCATGGTGAAAACCACTGTACAAATGAGTAACCAACCAAAATATAGTTGTATAAAGAGGAGTTTGGACAAATTAATCACATTGTCCTGTGATTAAACCATCACTCCTGTCCTTTATGCCAGCTTAGGCTGCAACCTTTGGAAATTACTTGATGGGCTCCTCTTCATGAAGTTCAGTTACTAGTTTGCATTTGACCCCGTGTCACATGGTGAAATATTCCTATCTTCCAAGTGGCCTCTCCACTTCCCAGCTGATACCCACGTTCTGTTTCTACTCTCCCTTTGGTCCCCATATACAATCTGATGCACCATTCTGAGCTGGAAGGGAGCTGGTAGATCTTAACAGTTCAGGCCTTCATTTTATACTTGAGAACTCTGAAGTCGGAATCCCTAGGAAGTGGCAGAACTAGGATTAAATTCCAAGTCTCTCTTCCTCCAAAGTCCATGAGCCATTGAATGGCACTGAAGTCTTGGAAAGAAAGAGATTACCTAGAAGAAAAAGCCTACACAGAAATGTGAGGAAGAACAACAAATGAGGAAGTTGGAAAGAATATCCTGTAATGGAAATCAAAAGAAGAAAAGCATTTTAAATGGAGGGACAGGTTAACTATGTCTGTTACCGTAAGGCTTTCAGTACTGAATCCAGAGAAGTGACTATGGACAGGCAATGGGGAGATCACTGGTGTCCTTGACAAAAGCAGATTCAGCAGGGTGTGGAGACAAAAGGCAGAGCAGAATAGGTTAAAAGGTGAAGGATTTCAATTTAAAAATAAAGGGTAGAGACATTTTTGGCCCTTTGTCTCACAAAAAGCACCCCCAATCCAGGAGACTGTGAAACAAAACCACAATGCCCATGATTGAGGACTCTAAGAAATAGTTCAACCACAAAAGCACTGTATCTGGGGACAGGAAGAAGACATCGGAGTGGGAAATAATGTAAGCAGTGTGGAGAGAAGTCAGATACAGTCTTGCAGAAGAAGATAAGCAAAGCAAGCCTTGAAGCTTCCAGAACCTCAGAAAGCTCAAAAACTGAAGGTACAGATACTGTAAAAGTCAAAGAAGGACTACTTGATGAAAACTGGAATATTGTTTACAAGTTTATCTGGGAGGGTATTCAACCTTCAGAACCACCCACCTCCACTATGTTCTGAAAATTACCCTTTCTGTAGTATATGCTCTGGCAAAATTAAATAAGAGTGCTTTTACAGTTGGACACCAGACATGGGAGTTTATGGAGACATCTGCATAATAAACATTGTGACTTTCAGCTCTCCTCCTTGTCAATTCCAGGCGAACACCCAAGGAAAGAGTTTGAAAACTAATTATCTATAGAAATAAATATCTCTGAGAGGGAAAAAGTTATATATGCTCCACAAAAAAGCCTGTGGACAAAAGCTGGTCATCAACCAATTAGCATGTCCCTACATGCATTTAGAGCTTCTAACAAATCTCATAATCTAGCTCATTCACTATGAAAGATAGCCAAAGATCTCTCCACATTTGAAGAACGTCTCCACCAGGAAAGACAGAGGGGTGCAAAAGTGAGTGTTCTTTCAAGAAGTTGTGTAATGAAGAGGAACGCAAATAACTTGGTCAACAGCTGGAGATGTGGGGTCAGAGAGGATTAATTTTTTTAAGATGAGAGATACTTGAGTAGCTATATATATAAAAGGCTAATATGCAAAGTGTCCCCACGAGAGTTTGACCGGGAGTTCTATCACTCGCTATGACATGCGCTGACCAACAGGGGGCGGCGTGGAACAAAAGAAGGCCCTGGCTGAGAGCCCACAGCTGGGAAAGGGAGGCCCCAGCTGGCAGCCGGAAGGAAGGCCTGATCAGCCCTGATCCCTGGCCAGGCCTAAGGACCATACCTGTGCACAGATTTCGTGCACTGGGCCTCTAGTATTTATATGCCAGTTGTCAGTCAGTAGCATTTTTCTTCCTGATTTGAGACAAATGTGTAGTTACAAACATTTAGAAAAAGACTTTAAGGTATGCCTGCTTCTAGTTAGGATGTGAAAAACCCTCATTTCCACTGTCAACCAGAAAAGTCCAGGCAAAATAGAATTCATATGTTTCTATGGGGCTAGTAGACAGAGGAAGCACTGATGAACTGAATTACAGAGAAACAAGCCCTTTAGAGCTGAGCAGAGATCTTCAGAAGCTTCCATTCTTGGGGTGGATGCCTAGTCTGGGTATGGGCAGTTGGAAAAGTAGGTCAGCCTTCAATAGAGATTTTGCAGAGAGGAGGAAAAGCCAGCTGAACATAGGACAACAATGTGTGCCAGAGGGATGGATTATGTGAAAGATCTCCAAATGAAAAAGAAATCTATCAGCGTTGCAATTCTTCTGCCTCACCCATACCTCTTTTCTACATTGTTCCAAGAAATTAACACGGGAGAAGTTGCTGAAAAGTAGAGAGAAATTGCATAATCTTGTGAATTCTTGTGTTGCTTAGATTCTGGATTCCTACCAAGGTTAAATCTAAAGGTCAAGCAAAAATCTATGAAGCTGTACCTAACCACCTCCCACCTCAAACACTGAACAGACCATAAGGGTAGGACAGGCAAAAGGCTGGGAGTTGGGTTAATAACAAGAAACAAACTCTAATCACAGCTGTGGCCCTGCCCAAGCTCAACCTAACTTAAGGAGAATCTAAATAATCAGTCCCTCATGATAAAAAGCTTACATTCTGCAGTAAGTAAATAAAGAAAATCAATATTACACCTAAGTCTCCACTGCTTTGTTTCCTACATAATGTCTTAAATACAAATTAAGTGACTATAAAACATGGGGAAATGCAGGAAAATGTGACTCATAATCAAGAAAAACATGGCAATGGAAGCAAACCATGGATGACTCAATTATTGGAAGTAGCAGACAGAGAGTTTAAAGCAACTATTACAGACTTTTTAAAGAATTTAACAACAAAAAAGGTGAATATAATGTAGGAAGACATGGGAAATCAGAAAAAAAATATCTCAAAGAACCAAGTGAAAACTGTGGAACTGAAAAATACAATATCAGCAGAAAAGGGATTAATGAACTTAAAAACAAGTTAATAGAAATTACCTAAACTGAAAGAGAGAAATGGAAAAGACCGGGAGGTGGGGAGTATGAACCAGTTCTATAATTTGTGGGATAATATCAAGTGGTCAAATGTATGTGTAATTGGAATATCAAACATGGCATTCCACACAGAGATCCAAGAAGCTCAAAGAATCCCAAGCAGGACAAATACAATGAAAATATCATCTAAGTACATCTTAGTAAAATTTCTGAAAAGCAGAATAAAGAGATCATCTTAAAACCAATCAGATGGGAAGGAGAAAAGGTATATTACAAACAGAGGAACAACAATGAATATCACTTATTTTTCATCAGAAAAACAAAACAAAACATGTAGACTAGAAGATAAAAGATTAATATCTTTGGGAAATAAAGTCAACTTAGAACTTTATATCCAGTGAAAATATCCTTAAAACTGAAGGCAAGATTAAAACACTTTCAGAGAGGCGGGGGAAAAAACCCTAAGGGAATCATCACCGATAAATCTGCACTACAAAAAAATAAATACTAAAGGAATTCCTCAGGCTGAAGGAAAATGATACCAGGTGTAAACTAGATCTACGAGAAAAAAAAAAAAGAAGAGTCACAGAAATGAAAGTCATTTTCTGATTCTCATAAAAAGACAAATATACCAGGTGTAAACTAGATCTACGAGAAAAAAAAAAAGAAGAGTCACAGAAATGATAGTCATTTTCTGATTCTCATAAAAAGACAACACTGTTTTGGAGTTTATTACATACATAGAAGTAAAATATATGGCAGTCATAGCACAAAGGATGAGAAAGGATTATGTGGAAGTATAATATTAAAACTTTCTTCCATTATATGAGAAGTGTTATAGTACAGTAAGTCCTCGATTTTGCAGACTTTGATTTAACACACTTCAAGTTTAACGGACAAAATTTCTAGTCTGTATGTCATATGTGAAAATAAACACCCTGTTAATTTCAAAATGCTTGTAACTAAGATTTGTTTATAATTAAATTAATAGGTTATTTTTTATTAATTCACTGCTATTTTTAGCAAATTTTAGCAAGTACGCCATATGTTGGAAAAAAACACTGGTAATTTCATCAACATAAATAAATATTACATATCTACAACTATAGTCTACATATTTAAATCCAAGAGTCATCACTTGTAAACAATGTCTGGCAAATGATTAGCACATGACCACACCGCATCGCACCAGGTAACTGGTTTTGTTGTCCCTTGGCATGACTTTCTGCAGCAGTTTTAACAGTGTGCTAAGCCACACCCCAGTTGTGTGCATTTGTTACTTGTGGTGATGGGTGAATGTATGCATTTACTAAACCTATTCAGTATAAATTTAACATTCCTCTAACACACCTGGGAAACTTTTCTGTGTAATTAAACTTTTCATACATACTTAATTTTAATTACACAGACGTGTCTGAATAAGTAAAACAGGTAAACTAATTTGTCAATTTTTTAACATACGCATTTGGAAAACCTACTTTATTATATAACAGATCTTCGGCTCTGACGAATTAGTTCGTTATAGTGAGGTTTTACTGTATTAACTTATGGTAGACTATGATAAAATAAGGATGAATATTGTAATCTATAAAGGTATTGCTAATATGGACCCAAAAAGAGGATGTTACTATCGATCCTACAGTTAAAATATCATAAAGGGATATTATAAATAACTTTATAGGAATAAATTTAACAATTACAAAGGAAATGAATAAATATCTTTGCATGTTACTGTATATAAATTATACCTCACTTAATAATATATAGAGCCCTGGGTGAGTTTCTGAGTTGGTTGGAGCATCATCCCATACACCAAAAGGTTGCAAGGTTGATTGCCAGTCAGGGCACACACCAAGGTTTGGGGTTCAACCACTGGTTGGGGCACTTATGGGAGGCAACCGCTCAATGTTTCTCACATCAATGTTTCACTCTCTCTCCCTTCCTCTCTTTCTAAAATTAATAAACATATTCTCAGGTGAGGATATAAACATATTTTCAGGTGAGGAGATATATATATATATATATATATAATCATTGGTTCAATATGTACCTTCATGTCATTAATCATGTTGGCCTATTCTTAGGAAAAAGCCCAAGGAGGCTGATTTACATACATTATAAACAAATGATTACGGTCGGTTGTGGAATTTCATGACTCCACAAGTAGCAGCAGCAGCATGACTTTAATCAATCTATGTTTTTGTTTGGTTCACTTCATGTTTTGGGGAGGCAACACCAGAGTCCTAGGCCATCTGGAAATGCGAATGCAGCATTAGTGGTAATAACAGTGTTGTGTGTTTACTGTATAAGTTGAGGCTGCAAAGGCAACAACTGCAGGGCATTTGAGCAAAGTCCAATTCCACAGGAGCTCTTTTATGGGAGGCAAGAAGTCAACAATGCAAAGCTGATGTTGGGTTATTTGAGGGGGGGTGGTTTTTATAGAATGAAAATGTGGTGGACATTGCATAACCCCAAGGAGGATTTTGCAGTAGGAGCATCACTGGGATACTTGGGATAAGTGATTATGGAAGTGCTTCTTGATGTGCTTATGTGTGTTCGTCCTTTCATCAGCAAATATGAAAATGTTGCAAGACAGCTGGAATCCCAAAAAGTAATCTTCATGAAGTGTAGAAAAACTCCCAGGGCCAACGAAAAGTCCAGCAGACACCATCCCACTTCTCCCCACCCCCCATCCCTACAAACCAGACTAGTGCTGGGTGCACAATGCATGATCAAATAGTTGTGGAAATGAATGAATGGATTAATGAATGTGCCCAAACCGGAATCATTCATTCAACAACATACAACCTACTCTAGGCCCATACTTAAGTGCTGCAGGGGTTGCAAAAGGAATACAAGACATGTGGCCTGAGAACCCTTAACTTCTAAGTAAGAACACTGGCAGACATGTGAAACCACCAAGGAAAACAGGAGACTCTTAATAGCAGCCTGTCTTCCTAGGATTCCCAGCCTCTCTCATTTCCCAGGAAGATAACATTTCATTTGGTAATAACCAAGTCTTCAGAGAGGTTCTTATCGCCCCCTTTAACAGATCTCTCTCCCAATTTCTTTCATTTCTAAGAGAGCATTAAAAAATGGACCTTTATTAATAGTTTTATTGTCCCAAAATTTAAATGGACCCACCATTCCCATGAAACCATCTGTTTCGTTTGCTTTGATGTTGTGGGTGCTTAGAGACAGGGCAGGGCGCAGGGAGGTGGGGCATAAGTCATTTGGTCTTTGGAGAAGTAAGGGTGGTATCTGGGAGGTTGTGATCACTGCTTGGGATAGTGAATTTATCTTGCCAGACACAAAGCATCAAGGATAAGGGCAGTTTCCAAACCAGCCTTTGCTTGTTCTGCTACCAAAAATATAGAAAGCTCAAGAAAATACTTGTAAAGAAAAGGAAATAGGCTTAGAGGAAACACCCCAGTTCCCAGACTTTATTTGGCAGGGAAAGAATACAGTGAAGCCAAGGAGCCTTTTCCATTCCCCTAATATGCCTTTTTTAACCTCTTTTTCAAGCTGCAGTCTTAACACACTATTCCAATTTTAGTGTTACCAATATAGCCCAGATCTCCCTAGTCCATGGCCAAAGAGTAAGACCACAATACTTTTTTTTCACATTTACTTTTAATGTCCAATCTCCTACCCCTTAAGTGTCAGAAACTAGCTCCCCCTCCCCCATAGTGTCCCCCAGTGATTCTGAAGGTTACATGATACCACTTCTGTGTGCTCAAGAGCAAACCCTGATTTTCCTATCCCAGCCTCACCCTCATACTACCTGGTCCTTGCCATGACCCTCATGAAATTGCCAACCATTAAGGACAAAGCTGCTCCTGGCCAGATGGCTGCCAGAGCCTCCCTCTGCCCTCCCAACGGTGGCCTTGGTGGAGGACACTGCTCTCATCTTTGCCCTTCCTTCCACACCACCGATATATGCCTTTTTTCATTACTAAACAACAGATTTGAAATTAAATTATGCCTTTTGGTGGGATTTATTGAACTGCTTGGGTAATGTAAAGGAGTACAACATAGAGAATGGCTTATAACCACCACATGGGCACACACCTAAAGTCCATTAACAGGTCAGTCCCTGCCTGGCCTCCCTCCACATGCCAAGTGAAGCTAATCCCTGCCCCCAAGGTTGACCTCTTCACAGGATGATTAAAGTGGAGACATCTGTTCCCTCCGCTCACCTCTTCAGTAAATATTTGTTGAATATCTAGAATGTTCCAGGAACTGTAGTAGACGTAGAAGATACAGTGAAGACCAAACCAGACATGGCTCAGCTCTCAAGGGGTTTAAAGTCCAAAACTGGGGGGGGGGGGACCTAAACAAATAATTACACAATCAAATGTTATAAAATGTCCCACGTGCTATGAAGCAAAAGTTTGGGGTTCCATGAGCAAATTTAATTGAGGGAGCCAATTTGAACTGGGGAAATCTAACAAGGCTACTTGGAGCAATTGACATTTAAGTTGGGACTATAGGCAAAAAGTCTCCCCAGCCCATGGCCAGCAGTGATTGCAGGTGGGAAGGGTCTGTTGGAGAAGGAGCTTAGGAAAGCCCACGGGGCTCCAGTGCAGAGAGGGGGGCGGAGTGGTGCCCATGCCGCTGTCCCGGAGGCACAGGAGCCATCATGTAGGCACTCGAAGGCCAGGGCAAGGATTTGGGATTCATCCCAAGTGTAATTGTCTGCTATTGAAGGGTTTTGAGCAGGGGAGTGAGTAGCATGTTTTGATCAATATTTTAGAAACATTCCGGCAGCCATGTGGAGAATGAATGGAAAAGGGGCAAGAGGGCAGTCGAAAGGTAGCCAGTGACTTTCCCAGTGGTCTAAGCCAGAGATGATAGTGGCTCAGACCATGGCATTTGCAGAGGAGATAGAGAAGTTTCATGATATGTTTAGAGTAGAACCAATGGAATTTGATGATAGATTATGTAGGGAAGCGTAAAGAGAGAGGAGAGCCAAGGTAGAGGGTCAAGGAAGGGTTCCAGTTTTTTGACTTGCACAACTGGGCATGTGGTCTGACATTTGGGCACTGATGAGACAATGAAACAATAGTCATACATTTCCCAGCGTCTGAATTACCTGGACTTCACTATCCCACCTGCGAAGCATCAGTAGCCTAGGCCAGGGGCAAGCTCAGGTTAACCCCTTTTCCGTTTGTCCTTTAAACCCTCCAACAGCCTGGAGATCCAGCCTCAGCCATGGCTACTCCATTATATCATTTCTAACAAAAGGTTAATTTGGCATTAGACTTCCTCCCAAGCAATTGCCAGAATAGACCAGCAATAGATGTCATTCATTCACTCAAAAGAGAGACAGTTGTCATGGTTATTAAGAACAGGGTCTCTAGGTTCTAATCCTACCTCCGTCTTACAGGGCTTTGGGAAAGTTCCTTAGCCTCTCTGTGACTCAGTTTCCTTCTGTGTGGAATGGAAATAACAGTGTTCTCTATTAAAAAGAGCTATTTTTTATAAGGCAGAAGTGAATTATTGTGTGGGGTATATTTCAAACAGAGCTTGGCACACTTTAAGTACTCAGATGGTGTTAGAAATTGCTATTGCTCTTCACTAATTCAAGTGTTACTGAAAACTTCCCACTTCTCCAGCACTGCTGTGTGCTAGCAGGCTGCTTGGCAGAATAGAACACCTTTTTAAGTCAGACAGGTTTGAATTCAAGTCTCTGATCTTCTACTTAATCTCTAAACCCAAATTGTCTCACCTATCATATGCAGTCAATATTACCCACCTTGCATGGGTATTGTGAGGATGAAACAAACCTTTGAGTAGGGCCTTATACATAGTAGATGCCTAATAAATGTTAGGTTCTTTGCCTACTCAAAAGAAGCTTCCCTTCCTCATTTAAATAGTGCACCTCCACCCTCTGTTACTAAAGAGGCCCCAGTGAGAAGAAGGTAATTTCAAACTTTCCATAGGCTTACAGTTTATGAATAAGGCTAATGTTTTTTCAGAAATCACACTTTCTTGCCCTTTCGTTACAGTGTGGGGCTATTTAGAAGACAGGAACATATCTTACATCCCAGAGAGAATGGTCCACAAAGATTCCATTTGATCCCCAGACCATTCATGTTTCCCACTTTCAGTCAGACCCTTTCCTAATGCCCTAACCCACTTCCTCTTCCTGCCCCAGGGCCACCACCAGCAACCAGAGTAAGAAAACACAGGCATCAGCCACAGAAAACACTCTCCGTTGTCCTGGAAAGCAGAGATTGCCTAGACTTTTGTTTTCAAAGCTGACTACACGGTTTCCTTTGGCCCAACTCTGCGGGTGGCAGAGTTCACGCCTGACGCTTGCCCCTCCCACCTGTGGTCCTTGTGGTGGCCTTGCCCTGGTTTCTTGGTACCCGCCTCTTTCTGGTTCACAAGAGCCATTTGCATGTTGACATAAAGGTGCTGAAGTTGCTGTGTGTCCCCTCAGGAGCAGTTGCATTTTAAGGCTCATTTCCAATGTAGAATGAAAACTTTGTCCATTTAAAGAAATAGAAGCCCTTCCTGGGTAGCTCAGTTGGATAGAGTGTCGTCCCCATAGCCAAGGTTGCAGGTTGATCCATGGTCAGGACACATTCAGGAACCAATCAGTAAATGCATAACTAGGGGAAACGATGGAACAACAAATCTCTCTCTCTCTCTCTCTCTCTCTCTCTCTCTCTCTTTCTCTCTCTTTAAAATTAATAATAATCTAAAAAAGAAATGGAAGACTTTCTTGAGCAAATGGAAAAGATTCTTGAAGAAGGGTCTTTAAAATCTTGCTCATCCTATGCTATGGCTGAAGGCTGACCCTGAATGGGTGATGTACTACAAAGACTCTACCCCTGACAGGCTTTTGGGGGACCACTGGGGCAGTATAGACTATCCACAGAGATAAGAAAAAGACTAATGTGCATGTACACAGCACAGTAAAAAAAAATGCTCTAATAGGACTAATAGGGTGTCTTTGGATTTCAGAGAACAGATTCGTCAAGGCCTTGAGGAATTGCAGAAGGTCCTGCCAGGAGGAGATACTTACATGCATGAAGGATTTCAAAGGGTAATTTTATAACAATTTTCAACTCCAAATGTAAAGTGTGACACGGAACATCCACCTAAGGATGGCTGACGATGAGGCACATGCATTGAGGGAATGAATAACACCCAATGGCAAGAGAGTAAGAAAATTTCCCCATAAACTTAGACGCTGATAACACTATCCAAAAGAACTAGGGAGATTTCCTTGCTCCTTCCCTGACACTGGTGAAAGGTTTGTTGGCTGCTGCTTGGCTGCCAGGAGTCACGCCACATGCAAGTGCTCCCCGTTCCCACGGTCACCTCTTCTACATGTTGCTTCAGTGATTGAGACAGAATGTCAGTGACTTCAATCTTGAAGAGAACAAATCCCAGTCTATGCAAAGTAAGACATCGATCCATGTTCACAAGTATATTGGTTACATGTCAGGGTGACTTTAGATGAAGGTGACCCATTGATATCTGTGTGAAGTGTGGGTGGATCACATGAAGAATCAAGACTGGGCCATGGCTGCGTACCCAACACCAGAGCCCACTGCCCAATGTTGGATTTGGAGTAGCAAACAGTGGCTGGCTGTCTAATGGCTCTTTCATGTGTTTTCCAGGCCAGCGAGCAGATTTATTATGAAAACAGTCAAGGTAAGACTATCTTACGAACTACCATGATGAGTTAGTTAACTTTTTTCTGTGTTTACTTCTGAAAAAGTGCCTCCGTAATTTCTTGGTTCAAAAGACATATTTGATATTGCCTAGAATCCTTGGACACACACTTCATCATGAAGTGGGAATGCTTAGAAAGATGATACGTGCCAGGCTTAATGCTACTATCCTGTTGATGGCAAGAAAAGTGATATGAAAGTAATTAGATCCCATTATGGGCCACAGTCTGCAATGTCTGGGAACAGTTTTGCATGTTGAATTCATTAAATTAGTAAATACTTGGATGGGTTAGTAAAGTCTTGGATTTTTATGTCAACTGTAATTTTCATGTCTTCTCTGGGCTCCAAGCCCCTTCACCCCTTCATTACTGTGGTTGGATATGGTGTTAAGATTAAGATACCAGTTCAGTTTGAAATTTCCTTTATTTAAATGAAAAAAGGCAAAAATTTTACTTAATAGAGTGTCTAGCACATAGAACTAATATTTATTATTATTATTATTATTATTATTATTATTATTATTATTTTGGCTATTATTACAATTACTATAGTGTCTTTTATGAATAGCCTTTCTTTATCTGAGGCAAATCTCTTTTAAAAGATTCAGTATTGCATTGGGGATTTTTCTCCTAGGCCTGTAGAGATGTCCACTTCTGATTTCACTCTAAACTACAACAAATAAAACAAATCCAACATCAACACCAACACTTGTTAGTGTATTTCAACCATCAGCAATGTTACTAGATGCCTAACAATTACTGGAAGAACTCTAGTAGGTTTTGCCAACTGCTGTGATTCAGTCAGCTTGTAAATCACGATGACTAGGACTCTTTGCCCAGCTCTTCAAGGGCTGGTGCATGTGGTCAGCTACAGCCTGTGAGAAGGACTCTTGAACAGCCCAGGTGGTAGAGCTTGTCCCCAGAAATAAAAGCCACTGGAGTTATTCCTAGCTCAGTCCAGAAAGCATTTCACCAGGTTTAGCCATTGTTTTAAGATAAGACTGAGAAACCCAGAAACAAAGCCTATTCCCTCTAGAGTCTGTCTCGGCACTCTTCTTCATGATGGAATTGCTTCCAGTCCCCAAAGAGAAGTTGCTGATTCTCAAGATATTGACCTTGGGTGGTTGAGCTTAGCGGAGACAGTTTCTCAGGGCTGAGAGAGGGTCCCCTTGGTGTGGCAGGATGGACTGAGCAGTCTGTGTTGTGTTGAGCAGGATACAGGACAGCCAGCGTCATCATTGCTCTGACTGATGGAGAACTCCATGAAGATCTCTTTTACTATTCAGAGAGGGAGGTAAGTGACAGTCCGGCCTGTGTCTGTCTAAACAGACATGGAAAAGGGCTTCTTCCTTTTGAGATGGGCTGCAATCTTTCTACTTGGCCAAAATGATAGTTACTCTTGATTAAAAAAACAACTCCTGGATAAAATCGTGTCTTATACATTTAAAAAATAACAATTTATTTTTTAAAGTGAATTTTCATGTCTTATACATGATAGATATTTTTCCTCTTTAAAATATTTCTATATTACTCTCTGTGTGGGAGGGGTAAAATATATCTAGCATAATTTTATTGAAAGCACTATATGGATCTAGCACTTTTGAAACACTATCGTTTTTAACAAAAATCATTTTTTTTCTGAAATTTTCCTCATATTTTCTACTAAAAACAGGAGGGGAAAGAATTACTTGACAATGTAAGAGCCAATCTTGGCAGAATGGATTAGTCATTGAGATTGTCATTCTATGAACCAAAGTTGAATATTAATTAGAGGCAAAGTAAATTGTAATCTCTCCTTTGATATTTCTTTTTTCCTTTTATTTGTGTTCTCATAAAATACTCCTCGAAGCAAGTGAATGAATGCTCTTTAAATGAAACTTTCAGTTTGCATAAAGAGATTCAGAAAAGGGAATTTATTGAAAAATTAAAAAGTAGTCATTTATATTTAAGAAAGCCTTTCCTTTCAAGTTGTAGATGTGAGAGCTATATGTGTAAGTGGCCCAAGAAAACCAGTTAACCATGGGAATGTATTAAAGCCTCATTAGTGACAAAGCCTTATTCAGGCCAAGTTAGAAAGCAACACTATTAGGCAGTGAGGGAGGGAGGTTCTGGCCTCCCAGGGAGGAGTTAATAAGAACATTACACTTACCTCAAGCTCTTGACTATGGTTTAATTTAAATTTAGCTCCCTTAGTGAGCAAGAAGTATATATTCATCTATTCATTCATTCATTCATTCATTCATTCCTTCACTCACTCAGTGTTAAGTGAGACAGTAGCTGCCCTCATGGGCCTCCCCATGTAATCATGTTCAGCTTGTTGAAGCCTCTGCTGGCAAAGGGCATGATCAGATTATGTAGGTGAGCACATTAATCACCTACAATGGGAACCACACTGGGAAAATTCACAATGGGAAACACACAGTAAATATGACAGGCACTCCCTGAGCATTTGGGAAAGGATATAATTCCTATTCTCTAAAGTCGACACTATGTAATGGGAATGCAGAATGTCTTATCTGGGTGCCAAACAACAGTCAAATGAAGTAAAAACCCTAATAAGGAAATAACTGAATATAAAATAAATGATAGTTGTCAGAGGATTCAAATAGGGGTTAGTAGAAAAGAATTTTAGGTATGGCACATACAGACTTGGAAAAATAGTTGGAGTGCCAATACCAATAGGAAGGGAGTTTCTGAAAAAGAAAGATAAAATTCAAGATATATAACGAAAATGAACCTTCCCATTTTTGATAATTCTATATAAAGTCCAACTGGAGGAAAAGTGTCACAGAAGTTGTTGCAGATAAGACTGGGGCTAGACTGTGTCTAAAAGTTTGTTTTATCCTGAAAGCCTCAAGAAATATTTCTAACATGAAGGAAAAAAAGATGTGTTTCTGTCCCTTCTAAAATTCAATATTAGTCACAAGTGGGTTTGCATACTAACAGAGTGGGGGAAAGAACACAACTCAAATCAATATGCACATAATGAGCACCTAATATATCTTTACTATTGATTATTTATTAAGCACCTACTGTATATACCAAGGATTTCCAATTATTGTTTTCTGTTCTGAAATGCAGAAGTTTGAAATCTGTTATCAGAGCCTTTCACAAATCAAATATAAAAATCAAGCCAAAACCTGAATGTTGTTTTTTATGTTGCCTTCTCCATACTTAAGTGTTAAAAAAAGGTCATGGGTTCACCTACTCAAATATGGACCATAATTCCCATCCACGAAACCAATGTGTTTTATGGCAATGAAAAGGGCTTTATTTCTAAAGGGAACTGACATTTATGAGCTTCTGCATCATCCTAGACCAGCCGTGGGCAAACTACGGCCCTCGGGCCGGATCTGGCCCGTTTGAAATGAATAAAACTAAAAAAAAAAAAAATGATGTTTACTTTGAATTTATATTAGTTCACACAAACACTCCATCCATGCTTTTGTTCCGGCTCTCCGGTCCAGTTTAAGAACCCATTGTGGCCCTCGAGTCAAAAAGTTTGCCCACCCCTGTCCTAGACCTTGCTTGAGGAGCTCTGCATTTATTATCTCATTTAATCCCCCTCACACTTTCTAGAGCAAAGCCAAGTGTCAAACCCACGTATACCAGATTCCAAAGGCCACATCCTTTCCATTATACCATGCTGCCATCAGAGGAAGAAAAAGTATGCCAAAAAAATTCATCAGAGAAATAGAAAAGATAATCATTTCCCCAGATTATTTCATACCACTTACCCTAGCCTACAGTTTCCTTTTCCTCTCCTTGTCTTTCAAAGACTCTATTTATGTGGCTCTTTCTCCTCACTTCCCATTAGACTAATCACTTCCCTCACGCCCATAATGCATTAGGTTAGAGTGGGTCTTTCACTGGAGTATAAGCTTTTTGAAGACAGGGATTACCTTCTCCATTGTGGCATTTGACATATAGTAAGTAGGTGCTCAGTAAATGCCTGATCATTGCAGTTAGTCTGGCTAATCCAAAGGAGTATGTTTGCCTCTGCTTCTCTCTCTAATGTCTTTTCTCTCATTGCCCCAGGCTAACAGATCCCGAGACCTTGGTGCAATCGTTTACTGTGTCGGGGTAAAGGATTTCAACGAAACACAGGTATGCGCTTGGTTTTCCTCCAGTTTGTGAATGATTCGGTACAGAGGGTGCAGCAGCAACATAAACACCCCTTAGATGGAGTATTTTTCCAGAAATGTTAATAAGCAGGAAGGGAATTGTTGGATGAGTAAGGTAAAGCCATTTGCTGATGCACATGGGGGCATTTAACACAGACCATCCAGGCAGCATCTTTCTTGGTAGATGCTAAACAGCCAAGGTGTCAAAATAGATCTGAGTTAACTTGGAAAACTTGTTGTTGTTGTTTTTATTTAATGTGATGAATCTTTTTTTTAAAATGGCAAACATCCCTTCCATTAAATATGCAGTGTATTTTCAATACAAAAAAAGGGAAATAATTAGCAAGTGGGCAAAAAAATGTACAAATACATATAAGCAAATGGCGAAAATTTGCTAACAACCTAAATGAATGTTACTCAGTGTAGTTTGTAATTTCTTTTTGTTTTAATAACATGGGACAGCGCTCATGATATGTTGTTAAGTAAATAAATTAGGATTGCAGAATATTGGGAATAGTATGAGTCCAGTGTTTAAATAAATATGTGTATATTGCCTAGAAAAACTATGAAAGATAATATATATCAAATTAACAATAATAGAAATGTGATGGATGGAAGGATGAATGGATGAATCCATGGATTATAAGTAACTTTTTATAAGTGTATTTTAACTCTCCTGGGTTTTCTGAAATTTCCCAATGACACTGAGGTGCTTGTGCAATCAGTGAACATCCTGGCACCGACTGTGACCGTGGCAATTGCAGAAAAGTGCGAAGATGGGGCGGGGTAGGAAAGCTCACAGGGCAGCTTCTCCTTTCTCCAGTCCTCGGCTCCTTAAAGCTGGGGCAGACAAACCATGGCCAGGGTCCTTTCCTCAGTGAGCAGGCTGGATGAAGATAAGGGTCCCCATTCACTGGCCTTCCCCAACACCAAAGCTTGAATTTATTTGCAAAGTTGCTCTCAAAGGAAACGAGTTTGTTTGGTTCGAAAACAGTTGCCAACAGAAATTTGGTGAATGGGAGAGAAATGAGCCCGTGGCCTGCCCCCAAATCCATAAATACACCAACCCAGGCCAAATGTTCATCTAGCTGGGCAATCTTACCTCTGCTCCCAAGGAAAGAAGTATTACAACAAATGTAAGAGCTGGCGCCAACCCCCCGGGCTCGCTCCAGGGAGGCCGCTGGTAAACTCATTATTACTGAGGGCTTTTCAGTGAGGCCTCTGAGCCCAGTCAAAGCCTCTCAAGTTCCTCTGGTTCTAAAAGTAGATGGAGTCCCCTAAACCCAGTGGCTTTCCTGCGTCCTCCATGTGTGTTTGTGTTTGTTCTCAGCTGGCCCGGATTGCGGACAGTAAGGATCACGTGTTTCCTGTAAATGATGGCTTTCAGGCTCTGCAAGGCATCATCCACTCAGTGAGTAGAGCACCTCCTTTGAGACTGGACATTTGAGCCCTTTCTGCCCCTGATCTGTTGTAAATACTGCGATCCCATCCTTCCGAGGCTGGCGTTTTCCTGCTTGAGGGAACATTCCTTTGCAGATCTTCGTATCGGTCATCTCCCACTTCTGCCTCCTGCCTTTCACACCTGTTTCTTTCTTCATTCTCTGTGCCAATTCTACCCTACAATGGGAAAGTCGACATGGAAGGGAACCCTGCTCTGGCAGCCGGGGACCCCAGGCTGCCCCCAGACTGTGGCTGATGGTGCGCAGTTACAGGCCTCCGTTTTCCCAGCCATAACTGAACACAAGCTGTCTTCAGAGAATCTGCAGGTTCACCTGGTCTCACTCGGCCATGGGAGGCACTTTCAACCAGTGGTTCTCTACCGTGGCTGACCATTGAAATCACCTAGAGCAGCATTGTTTAAGATCTTCCCGGGTGATTTTAATAGAACCACTGCTTGAGACCTATAATCCCCAAATATTAAGGCTTCCGTGTTCTCCAGGGTTTGTACAATCACCACCTTTCCATCCCAACTTGGATTTTCACCACCCTTTCCTGTCAGGAAACAGGACTCTGGCTTCCAGGGCCTCTCCTTTCCACCTTCCATACACGGGCCAGGCCCTCGGTCTACCTGGCATATTGGATGCCACTGGTCTCTAAAGCCTCAGCCAGAGGTCAGTGTGTGTGCTGCGCCTGTAATGAAGGCCAGAGACACTGCAGCCTCTGCCTTTAGGTTTGAGGACCAGGTAGACAGCCAGTGGTTTCTCAGGTGGATCTTACCAGGCTCCAGCCTCAGGGTTTAGGATGTAAATTCAGAGCTCAGAGAATCACTGTCCTCTTAGATGGCAAGGAAGTCTTGATGCAGAAGTTATCAGCCACAGGGTCAGGACTTGCCCCGCTCCCCCAGACTGACCTAGGAAACCTCCAGCATGGATGTGTCCTCATGCTCCCTCCCCCTCCCTCCAGGGTGTGTTAGGAACTCCAGCAGAGTGAGAAGTGAGAACTTTGGAGCTGGTCAGCCCAGAGTTTAAATGCTGGCCCAGCAAGTCACCATTATAGATCCTTAGATGAGTTATTTCACTTATTGTCTTATTTGTTTAAGGGATTGATGATAAGACATATCATAGACTTGTTGAAAGATTGCAGAAAATAACACTGATGAGAATACTTAACAATTGGTTCTCAAGGTATATGAATTATTTCCTCTTCCATGTCCCTTCACTATCATATGAGAGACATTAATGTCAGATTCCCCCATTCTTTTAGATTTTCTTGAATATATATATATATATATATATATATATATATCCTATATAATAAAAGGCTAATATGCAAATCAACCGAGTGACAGAACGACTGGTTGCTATGATTCACACTGACCACCAGGGGGCAGACGTGCAACACAGGAGCTGCCTCCTGGTAGTCAGTGCGCTCCCACAGGGGGAGCGCTGCTCAGCCAGAAGTGGCGAGCACAGTGGCTATGGCAGGAGCCTCTCCCGCCTCCACAGCAGCACTAAGAATGTCCACCAGCCATCAGTCAGTCCCCCAAAGAAGGCTCCCGGACTGTGAGAGGGTGGAGGAGGGAAGGGGCACCCCCCCCCCCCCCCCCCCCGCCAAGTGCACAAATTTTGTGCACTGGGCCTCTAGTATATATATAAACTAGAGGCCCAGTGCACGGGATTCGTGCACTGGTGGGGGCGTGACCTGCAGGGAGCAGCCTCTCATCCTGGTCAGCCAACCTGCTGTAGACCCGCCGTCTGAGTGCTGAGTGGCTGCTCCTGCTGTGGGAACCCTGCTCATCCCAGTCAGCCGAGTGGCACTCTCACTGTGAGAGTGCACTGACCACCAAGAGGCAACTCCTGCATTGAGCATCTGCCCCCTGGTGTCAGTGCTCATCATAGCGACTGGCCAAGCGGTTGTTCTGGTTGTTCTGCCGTTCAGTCGCTAGGCTTTTATTATATAGGATCACCTGAGAATCTTGTTTATAATACTCCCAGGCCCCATTCTAAAGGGCTTCTTTTGTAGTCAGTATAGGATGGAGCCTGGATCTGCATCTTTTGAATCTGTACTTTTAAATAAATGCCTCAGGTGTACTTTCAGAGCATTGATACATGAGACCTTAAGTTTTCAGATTTGTGAAAAATAATCTCTCCTCGGGCTGGGCATTCCTATCTTAAGCATGCACATATGACAGCCATCTTCTTCCAGATGTGTTTGTTTGCAAGGAACAGAAACTCACTCAAACTCCCTTAACCAGAAAGTGGAAATAATTGAAAGGATAAAAAAGTATCAGTTCCAATTATGGATCCCCAGGTGAGGGGCCCCTGCTGTAAATAATTTCTGGGGTCAGGGTGGCATCCTTGACAATATAAACAACAAGAACTGCAATAACCATATAAAACAACATCCAAATGGTGCAAGACAGGATGAACAGCAGGATTTGGGTCTGACCATGAATCCTTTGGAAGCTCAGAGGTGGATGATTCTGGGCTGGAGCCTTCATGAGAAAGCAGGGCAGACTTGAGCCCCTGAACCACCAGAGAGGGGTGATGGATAGCACCAGAGAAGAGATGACATGACCTCAGCCCAGAGCAATGCATTTTCCAAGGACAATAATAATGCCTGTCTGTCTAGTGGGAGAGTTTGGGTAAAGGAGTCAGGAGTAATGGGACATAAGCCAAGATATTGGGTTGAAACTAGATTGACAAGAGCCTTTAACTTCAACTTAGAAGGTATAAGCACTAAAACATTTTGAATGTCTAACAAGTGATGTTTAAGAAGAGAATCTGATGGCAGTGTGTATCTAGATAGGAGACTGGGGGCAGCCATAGGCAGGAGCTCTATCATGAGGCTACTGCAGAAGTCCTGCCCCCAGATGGCTGGGTTCTGAACAGGGACATGTGCCTACATCATTCAAGAGTTGGTTCCTCCCCAAGTACTTTGGATTATTTTTATTATATAATAAAAATTATAATTTTTATTTGCATAAATCACTGTTGTCCTTAAATATTTCAACCTAACAACTCACCCAAGCTCAACTTGAGCCAGGATGTTTATAAAGCTCTCCTCGCCCCCAAATGGAAATGATGCCAAAGATTTTTAAGAACTTTTAGCAAAAAAATGTCTCCCAAAAAGGGAAAAAGAATAATAATTTGAGACTCCAAACTTTTAGCTGAATGATAGCATTCTTAGGGGCTTTTATCTGGGAGTTATGCTAGTGGTTTCGATCCTCCCAATACATGAAACCTGTATTTATGGTAGCTGTTAATTTGTTTGCTTGGACAGAGAAACAGGGACAAGCGCAGCAGGGCTCATCTTTCTCAAGTCAGACAGAAATAATTATGGCCTAAAAGCTGGCTATTTTTAAGAATTAGGTTCATTTATCCTTGTGGGTACTGAAAAGAAAGTTCTTGTTTTTCCCCCCATCTAAAGCTTCTAATGCAGCGTGTGCCCATGGAGGTTGCTTGGTGGCTGATTGTTTTCTCATAATAAAATAGGAATGGGCTTAATTATCCAAAATAAGAGTGCAGGGCAGCTTGCAATAAGCTCAAGTGGTTTATAAAGGTCTCTGCCCAGAGTGACCTTATTTTTAAGAAGCAGGGGCTAGTATTTATTTACTCATCAAGTACTTATTGAAAACCTCTTATGGTGGACTCTGGCCTTTCAATTACAAGTAAAGCAGACAGAGAGACTCTACCCTAGTGGAGTTGATCATCTAGAGCAGTGGTTCTCAATCTTCTGGCCCTTTAAATACAGTTCCTCATGTTGTGACCCAACCATAAAATTATTTTCATTGCTACTTCATAACTGTAATGTTGCTACTATTATGAATCGTAATGTAAATGTCTGATATGCAGGATGGTCTTAGACGACCCCTGTGAAAGGGTCGTTCGACCCCCCAAAGGGGTCTCGACCCACAGGTTGAGAACCACTGATCTAGAGGGAGGGACGCATAAAAACAAACAAATCAATATGTATAATTAAAATTGTGTTATGTGGTATAAAAGAAATAACATACCACAGTTCTGAGATTAAGAGTGAAGGGGGTGACAAAGAATCCGGGCTCTTTTGAAGAAATGACCTGAAGGAGGAAATGGAACTATTCATTGGAGAGCATGGATAGAATATTCTTGGCAGAGCAAAGCCCTAGGATGACACATAGCAGAATGTAGGAAGGGCGGTACTTATGGTGGAGAATGGCCGAAGATGAAGTGAAGAAGCAAGCAGAGGGAAAACTGCTACTGAATCCTAGAGCCTGGATTCATCGAGTCCCGGATTCTCTGCCTCCTCAGTCTGACTCCTGTTTTGGTCTTTTTGCTGTTCCTCAACCCTCTCTACTTTAAGGGAGAAGTCCTCATGTGTCAGATTTGTATAATGTGTTATTTTTCAAAGTGCTCTCACCTGTTTTTCATTTTAGTCTCTCATTGGCGGGACATAGGGAAAGACAGAAAGAAATCAACAGCTGTAGATAACTGATTTGGGAGCCAAATATTGTTCTTTCATCCCATTTAATATTATCTCATTTAAAAATCATAACAACCCTGTGAAGGAAATACTCTTATTCCCATATTATAGGTGAAGGAACTGAAGCTCCGACATCCTACTCAAGGGCATATAGCTCTAACGGGGAGGATGGGGTTGGAACTCAATTCCATGACCCAAGAGTCTGTGCCCTCTCCCACCTCATTTCCTTAGGAAGGTAAAAATAAGAAATGCCACCATTTTTTGAGTTCTCATGTGCTAGATACCAGGCAACTCATTTTACATAATCATCAGATTCTCATGACCATGATTTAATGTAGATATTGTTACTCCCTCTACAGAAGCAGGTAGTCTCTAAAGGACAGAGAGATTAGCTAACTTGTCCAAGGCCACACATCCCTGGGCTGTGATCTGGAACAGACTCAAGTCTGTCTCTATGGCCATGAGGAGAATGGCCACAGGAAACTACTGAATAATGTGGCCAGGCCAGGAAGCAACTCCACGTCCGAGAAGGAGGCACTGGCAACCAAAATTGTGAAATGGCTTGATGCAGCTCACCCAGTTACAGCAGAGGCAAGACCAGAACCCACATGGTCTGACAGGGCACCAGCGTGAGCCTTTCACTGCTCAGTGGACAGCATCTCTGAAAATCCCAAGTTCTGTTCAGCAGATGAATTTCCATCATCACAAGAAGCTGGAAGCCTGACACGGGCTGGAAGGAATGTCTTTCCCTCACACTTGATCAGGATTCTACCTGTGAGGACAGTATTCCTACTTGCTTTTGCAGAATCTGGTTGATAAAAGTACAAGACAAAATGCTGCTGATTGGAAGATTGCAGCCCTTTAAGCCAGTAAAACTGGAAAGGAAGAAGCTATTCCTTTGCCTTCTGTCACTGTGGCTTCTTCGGGGAAATTCCAGGGACCACAACTGGTAAATGCAGCGCCAGCCCTCACGTTAGAGTATGTCTAACCAGGCTCCGGGGCTTGGTTTGCTTTATCAAAAGTGCTGCAGGCAGGGAAACGGGAACCTGCCTGGAAGCCGGGCTCAGATAACACTGAAATGGTCTGCAGTTTTGAATCCCAGCACTTGGCCTTTACTGAGATGCCAGCTTCTGCCCCAGTTGTCCCCATTAGTGTGCAATTGAGGGCGGTGCCTGGAACCACGCGCGCTGTCTATGAGAAGAAAAAAACAGTTCCTGGCACCAAGACCTCCATCTAGGAGCATTTCCCTGGAATAAATATTTGAACTTGCATCGGGCTTCCTATTAATGAGAGGGTGAGTCAGTGTGCAGAGCTTCCTGCGTGTTTGATCAAGTATTGAGCAAACAATTGTATTTGCAAGAATTTCTTGCGAGTTTTGGCATGAACATCCTTGTTAACGAAGAAGCTGTAAGATCAGCAAAACTGAGGAGCAAATCTCTTCCATGGTGTATATGTATTTATTTTACTTATAAAACCATACCCTGTGCTGACCTCCGCCTTCCGCTCATGGGAATGTGAAAGAAGTGTAGCCCCTAATATGATCCAGGTCCTAGCAAAGCTATGAAAAAGGCAAAGCCCATCTTCAGGCCTTCCCTCCCACTTACCCTTCCAAGATCCCACGAAGAACTGCCCGGGCTTCCCTCCAATCACAGTTTAGCACATTCCCGCAGTCCTGGAAAGTACCTGTCTTTACAGGATAAGCCTCTTTCCAGACCTCACGGGTGGGGCATTCTCGGGGGGGGGGGGGGGGGGGGGGGGACCACTTCTGCAGCAGCCACCCTCCTTTTAAGTCGGGCTTATTTGATTGGAGGAAGCCACTTCCTGTGTCTTTGCGACATCTGAATGCTGTCTCAAGTCCCTGCTTCAGTCTTCTGTTCTCCACGGAGCCTGCCCTGGTGGCTCCTCCACCAGGAACCCTTCGTGCCTCGAACTCCAGCAGCACCAGTTGGAACCACTTGCCTGGCTCTTGGGTCTTTTTCATGCTCTGTGCTGTTCCTCTGGGTCAGTGGTAAATCGTGTGATGACAGAGACTGCCCCCATTTGTCGTATTTCCCATGGTGTCCAAGGTCGTGCTGTGCTTATTTATTCATTGTACAGCAGCCCAGAGGGTTGCATGCCCTTCGTGACCTACACTGCATGATGAGGCGGCATGTTTATGGCTCTGTGTCATATAAAATCCTCGGTCCTTCCCCCATCCTCTCTTCCAAGACCATATCTATAAAAGATGGTATTTGGACTCGGTGCACATTTGCCTGGAAACAGAAATAGAATCAATTATAGTTTCTATATTGAGCAGAAAATCTTTTTTAAAAAGTATTTGCCGCAGCAGTCATTAATTAGGCTCAGACTTTGCAGGCATTCGGGCCGGTCATTTCAACGAAGCTATTATTTCTGTTTGGCTTATTAATGAATCCAACTGTAATAAAAATAATAGCAGGAAGAGGCTACAATGATCGCAGAGAGTAATCCTCAGCAACCAACCCCACCAACTCCCCCAGCTCCTCCTCCTGTATCTAAGAATCTGTTAAGATCGATTACAAAAGCAACAGCAGAATTTAGAACAAAATCCAGTGAAACACTCGCTACAGGGGTCAGTTTTCAAGGAGAGCCGCTGCCTTCGCCAATATGCAGGTCAACAAGCTCCTCTTACTAAATAAACTACGTTTTGAAGTTCACAGTTATCTGAGCGTTCCTTCTGAAAACAGGAGAGGAAAGTGATTTCGTGGAAGAAAATAAAAGGATTTCCTCCGTTTCAGAACCTTGTTTGTCCTATACTCCTTCAGAGTGAAATTAACCAAGAGAAGAGGAGCATTTATTTCAGTGAGCTGGGTGCTCCCACCCAGACAGAAACTTTTGCTTTATTATCCAACATTCAGTAAAGCCTTCAAAATGTTTCTTGCATGTTAGATCCCAGGAAGATGTGTGCATAATAGTACATTTTTATTTTATTAATAGTAATTCAGATTCTGTAGAAAAGACATGGATCTAGGATAATGTCCATAGTTGATAATAAGGGTGATGATTGGTTTAAATTATGGAGTGGAATTTAGTTAGGAAAGGTGACTTCTTTTTTTTCATTTTATTAGAAATCAGATACAGTAAGTCCTCATTTAATATTGTAAATAGGCTCTTAGAACTGCAGTGAAATGACATTACTGAAACCGATTTTACCATAGGTTAGCTGATATAAATATCTCAAACATAATGAAATGATGTTAAATGAATCGATGTTATTAGAGGATCTGCTGTAATTTCAAAATTCATGGGGGAAGCATTGACAATCCTGAAGGCTTGGAGGAGCTGGCTGTGTATCCCAAGCTGCCTGGCCTTTTAAACGAAACGCAATGGTCCCCAGACGTATCCAGTGTGCATTCTGCCATCAGCTATAATAGTGCATATGGTCTTTCTGTGGGAGTCTGAGCCTCACCCCCTATACACAGACCTGTACATGTTTTTCCAAGTAAAGGCATCAAGGGCTTTTACAAAGCAGGCCAATCTTGGTCTTAGACATGATACACCCACAGTGTTTAAATAAGTACCCTGAGAAAATGGTCCCCACAGATGGTGGCGTGTAATAAGAAGGAGGAGGTGTTAGAAGATGAGGAATAAGACCCTAAGATTATAACTACAGGGAAGAAGGGCGACCAATACATAATATGCTAGAATGCCAGTTTCTGAAGTCATGCAGAAATTGTCCCATTTATTCACATAGTTATTCAATAAATATTTACTTAGTGCCTACTATGTGCCAGGTTAGGTACTGTGGATATAGTGGTGGGTAAAAATAAGTCCATAGAATTTATAGTCTAAAAGAGGAAGATAGACAATGAACAAACAATCCAAAAATATTTAGATAATTACAAGCCAAGACAAGTCCTCTGAAGGATGATAATGTATACTAAAATGTAGGTGGATGCAGAAATATTTCTCTGGTAAAATCATTAGCATTTAGGTGGCAAAATCCACATTGGACAGAGAGAGTGAAATTAAGGAAAACTGCTAGGTTTTATCTTAGAGAACTAGACAGATGGAACTGGTCAATAGATAGTTAACCACCCGTGGACTAGCCTGTCCCAAGCCCCGGACGTCTTAAAAGCAGATTGTGCCCTTCATACCAAATAAGACACTAAGGAACATGCTCTGAAAGATGTGTGGAAGCAATGAATGAATAACAGAGGCTGGTCTTTTATTAACACACACACACACACACACACACACACACACACACACACACACAGAGCCTCTAACAGAAAATGGCCAAGTAAATGAAAATTAAGGAGGCAGAGCAATTAGAAAAAAAAAATGAGGTGTGCCTATGGCAAAGGGGGTGTTCCTAATACTCCATGCAACATTTATAATCCTTTAAGGATTCTTGCAAAATCTCTGTATAAACTGAGAATTTTATGAAAAGGGACCTTGGGCTTTTAGAGTCCAAAATAATAAACTCTTATATACAACCTGCACTGGTCCACAATGGATTTCACTTTAAATATACTGAGTAGCTTTTATTATTTGGCAAAGCTCTGCTGCCTCTCTTACTCTGCCAACAGTCTAATGAGATGTGCAAAAGTAACTATACCAGTGGCAACACGTCACATTTATATAGTTCTTTATGGATTTTAAACGTGTTTCCCCATATAGCTCCTTTTTGAAATCTTTCCAAAAGTTGACAGGAAAGTATTATTAGCCATCCTTGTTTTTTGTGGGTTGTTGTTTTTTTCCCAGCAAATTAAGCCTGAGGCCAGTGATGGGTGATGGGATGTAAGCATCTATGAGCTACCATCTTGGCCCAACAGTAATAGCAGTAGTGGTGGTGATAAGAAAAGTAATAAAAACAGCTATCATGATTTGAGGACCAAATATATGGGGTGGGCAAAAGGTGGTTTTCAGTTGTTTGTATGGAAAATAATGCAATAATTAATAAATAATAATACAAGAATAAACTCTGTTTCACATACTCACAACTGTAAACCTACTTTTATTTGTCAGACATGCTCCTAAGTGTTTTACTACTAAGGATGTTCTGAAGACATTCTTGGTGAATTTTTTTCATGAAGGGTACATTATGGCTGGTAGCCCAAGTCTTATTAATAGCTATGTATTGACCAATCACATCTGTTTGTTCTGTCCTTAAACAAAATCCTTGTCAGATTTCCTTGAATTTCACTCTCTTCCTCACCCTCCAATCCAATATGAGTTTTGTCACCTAAGTCCAACTGACTTTACAAAGGAAATATCTCTCCTTTTATGTCTGTTATCATGTTGCCATCATACAGCCCATTCAGGTCAGTGTTTTTCTTATCCCCATTTTATAGCAGAGGAAACTGAGGTTCAGAGTGTTAACAACTTGTCCAAGTCCACAAGGCCAGTACAGGGTGCAGCTTGGGGCCCAATAATATCAGCTACCATTAGTTGAGGAGTTATCTGATTTCAGGCTCTGTGCTATGGGCTTTATGTTGTCTCATTCAATCTTGCCAACTCAACACACTTATGCAATAGGTACTGTTCTTATCCCACTTCTACAATTGAGGAAACAGAGACTCAGGTTATGCAACTTGCCCAAGGCCACCTGCTCATGAATGAGCTGCCCAAGCAATTTGATTTCAGATTCTAAGCTGTTATTCAGTACGTGAAATTGCTCCCCAAAATTGGGGTTCAGAAAAGGTAAAGGGTTTGTCAAGGACCATAGGTCAGGTAAGTCCAGGACCAGGGCCAGAACCTAACTTCTCACAGGGATTATATTTGAGGCATGCAGTGGTCTTAACCAGTCTCCATTACAGGCCAATTATACTGTCAGCTCTGACATCACCACGACTCTGTGTGAGTCCCTCCCACTCCATCTAGTGATTTCACTCCAGCGATTCCCCAGTGCTGTGTCCACACCTCTTCCATGGCTACCACTGTGCTGAGGGGGGACAGATCCTTCACCTTCTCACCCTCATCTAGTCTCCAGCCCCTAAGCTGATTTGCTGTGTGGGGGAAATTCAGACAGAGTGATTACCGTACAGTCTGGGCTGCTAATAAACAAGGAAACCCCCCAGATCTACCCAGTGCCATTGTGACTTCCTACCTTTTGAAACCAGACATTTCACAGTAATAGAAGCCACAGTGCCAGACAAATCCTGCCCATCCCCCCTCACTGATAAATTTACTCTGTTGGCGGCAATGCATTCCTTCCAGATGGTTTAGGTTAAGATTGGGAAAGTTGTGTTTTTACTGGATTGAATCACAGCGCTTGGCTGACATTTTTTGGCCCTTCTTATACTCCTTAGATTTATCAGCTAATTGCAGACACTTTGGGAGAATAATGCAGCATGTGTTTATGATGACAACCCCTGCTAGTGTGTCTTTGTGCTCAAAGATTCACGGGTGTTGCCTTTACTGACCCTTGGTTAAGTATTAGAGTTGGATCAAAAACATTGGTTCAAAGTCAAGAACTTACATGGGTGAAAATATTTCATTTATGTGTTTTGGTGGGGCTGCGGATGGGGACAAAGTAGATCCAATAGCCCAATCTTTATTCTTAAACTGTTTTGGAGATCTTTTGTTGTGGATGATAATATGATTTATTAAGGGATGTCAAATGCCCTAGGAATTTTATTTAACACATCAAAAAATAGCTGCGTGGTTGTTCTAATGCCACTACTTAGTAAGTTTCTCCATGTGGGTGAATTGTTTCTTCCAATGTGGCCTGTTTGAAGACTTGCCTGAGGACATGTTGAAGGGGGTGGCTCCATCATCGTAACTGTAACCACTGGCTGAGGTGGCCCTTCAGGCAGGAAGACCAATGATAGCAAATGGGGGGAGAGATTGAACAATCAGCACCATTCAAGTCAGACAGCTGTCACCTGGGATTTGAGTCCCTGCACATCAAGATTTTGGTAAGCCCCACTGCATACATAAGAGACCCAGAGGACCAACTCTAGGACAGGGAAGGACGGGGAAGCCAACAGGGAAACATGGATGCCCAAGATCTATCCTTGGGGTGCCTGGTCCCAAATCAGAGTGACAATGAAGGGCACTCAGGAGCTAGTGGTGATTCCAGGTCCCCAGAGCCAGCTGTGTGAGGACCACTGACTCTCACAGAGGTGGGCACTGGATTGTGGGGGTTGCGGGCACATGAATCGTTCTCCAATTGGAACAGGTTTAGGGACTAGCAAGAACTGAGGCTGATCCTGTGTTTGGGGTTGCGGGCAGAGGTGGCTGGGGAAACCAGAGACCCAGGAAAGAAGGCAGAAGCTGACAGAAAGACAAACTGTTTCCTACTCTGAAATCGGGGAAAGCTGAAAACAAATAGCAGAATCAAAGGATCAAAATGCCTTTAAATTGCACAAGAGTGGGAAGGAATGTCAGGAAAAGTAGCTGGAAATCTGAATTTTAGAACTGTCAAAAAAAGACATACTGCTTTTCATTACTTTCAGGTATATATTACCTAAAATACATGGTTGTGAGGGAGCCTGTTTCAGTGAATGCATTTTAATGTTTTGTCATCTGCCCATGAGATTTCTGAAGTGTGTTGTTCGTTTCCTTTCACAATGCTTCTCTATGCGGACGCCCAGCTTTCTCTCTGGAATGGGTAAATATTATCTCTTCAGAGAAACTAGCTTGTTTTCATTCTACAGCTTGAGAATCTCATAAATATTGCCTGTCCTTATTTGCTACTGGAAGTCTTAGAACTAAATCCATGAGCCATTCCTAGCAAGGAAATAAACTCCGCACAGTATATTTTTCCTGTGATGTTCTCACTCCTTATTTCATCTTCCTCTTATTTTCCCTTTAATCCATTTCCTCCCCTTTTGCAATTTGTGTATCTTTTATTTTATTGTAACCCGTGATGTATGTTTTAGTTAAGCTGGAACAAAGTAGCACATGCAAATAAATACATCAACACAAGAGTGCTTCCCAATGCCAAAGATGCTTTTCCTTTTACTGACTTAGTGTTATAATTTCACTGTCAATTCCTCTAGCAAATGCCCCTTTCATAAATAGAAAAATGACTTCCTTCAGCCCTCTGAACCGTCTCTATTTCCAAATTAAGGCCCAAATAAAGATACTGCATTTGCTTGGTAAATTAATTCAGTATCCTATACGTGTTTAAAATGCTTAGTTGAAATTTTTAGAAACATGACTTAGCTATGATGGAGAGAAGCTTAAACCCTACCAATCAGATACCCTCCTTTGGCCGGAGAAGCCTTCTTCACAGACTCCCTAAGCAGTCATGGGGTTCCTCTCTAACTCCTCCAACCTCACAGGACTCCTATTTGGTAGAAGACTACAGTTCCACTTAAGGAAGGCATAGGGGGTCCCGCTGAAGAGTGGGGCACAACAACTCAGCCCTCAAAACCTTCTTCCTCAACTTCTTGCTGGACTTTTCTAACAAAAAGGGAACTGAGTACAGTCATCCGGAAGTGATCCTAGAGGGTTGGCATCTCCATCCTACTCTCCAGCTTTATCTATTATCACTCTTCCTTTTGTCAATTCTTCAAGCTGCTTATGTTCCAGCTAAAGAGATTTATGTATTTCTACTTTCTCCCTTTGTTAATGCCATTCCCTGCCTGGGCTCCAACCTTCCCCTAACTCACTTCACTCCACTTCATTGAGTCCTACCCTCAGCACCCATGGCTTCCATGAAGTCCTTCCCAATGTACCAGACCTCAGTGATCTCTCCCCATCACCCCCACCCCCGTGAACTCCTTAGCTCCTTCTGTTTGCCCCTTCACATGGCACCTACCACATATGACCGGCCATTGTTATTTATCTTTTCAATTGTAATTCTGTTTCCCCAACATCTCTCCATGGCTAGGTCTGGCATATCATAGACTCAGTAAGTATCTGCTGAAAGAAGCAATGAATGATTCCTATGGCTTTTGGAAAAGCATCTAACACAATATTGGCTCATTGCATGTTTGACATTAAGGGTACTAGTAAAGCACTCCCCAACCAACCACCCACTGCAACATAATGTTCTTGACTCTTCCTATCTTGGTAACTAAAAGCAAACCTTACTTCTCTCTTTTAACAAAATAAGCTGTGCTTTGACTTTTTTATTTCCTCTCCTTCTAGATTTTGAAGAAGTCCTGCATTGAAATTCTAGCAGCTGAACCATCCACCATATGTGCAGGAGGTAAATTGAGATTAAATGCTAATTGCTCTCATACAAATGATATTTTGAGCTCAAATCACATGTTGGTTTCATTGATAGGAGAGAAGGGAAGAAGGCAGGAAGAGGGAGGATAGAGAGAGGAGTAAAAAATTGCTAAATACATTTGCTTTTAGGAAAAAAAGAAAAGAAAGAAGCAACATGTCAGTTGTTCGAAACTTTGAAAAAGTCTGTCCAAACTCTCTTTTCATGGGATTAATTATTCGCACACATCACCACCAACAACCCTGCTTTGGATAGAAGTGGAGTCTAACCCTTTATGCTCAGGGCAGCCCTGCAGCTACCAGATGATCAGGGGATCATAGGCCACCCCTGAATGCTAATCTATTTAATTTTTGAATTAGTGCTGGCCTCTCTCCACAGTTAATATATTGATTTTAATGAATTTCTCAATCTGCCAGTCCTCACAAAATAGTGTAGGCAACTCCAGTTGTCTTAGTAAAAGACCGTTATAATTCTATCCTTTATACAGGGAGTCTCTGCTTATACAAAGAATCAGCCTTTTGGGAATCACAATATTTTCTCTAACTGATCCAAATTGGGGCTCATTCTTGTCTTGTATTGTAACAGACTGCAAACTTCAGCCATACTGACTCTTTTTGTATAATTGTTGAAGGTTTCCCCTCACTCTTATTTAAGTACCTACTGAATGCCAGGCACTGTCCTGGGTACTGAAGATACAAAAGGGTATAAACCAGGGGTGGGCAAACTTTTTGACTCGAGGGCCACAATGGGTTCTTAAACTGGACCGGAGGGCCGGAACAAAAGCATGGATGGAGTGTTTGTGTGAACTAATATAAATTCAAAGTAAACATCATTACATAAAAGGGTACGGTCTTTTTTTTTTTTAGTTTTATTCATTTCAAACGGGCCAGATCCAGCCCGCGGGCCGTAGTTTGCCCACGGCTGGTATAAGCCCTCTCTGTGAAGACTGGTGCCCCAAGAGTTTGAGTGTTTCACCCTTGAGAGGTCACTGTTAGTGTCACCTTTCTAGTCTCCCAAATGCCAGTGCCAGTTATTATTTATCACAGAAAATGTGTTATATAATCCTATACGCATTGAAGAACACCTTTCAGGCTTTGTCAAATACTGTACTTTTTTTATTCTTTATGACATTGTATTGGTATAAATGAAATAATTCCTTAAAGATTTCATTCCAGTTTGTTGGCTATATTTTAGAATAGATGAAAGACTTTCAAGGAATTAGAGGCCCTGAATAATATTTGCCAACAACTAAACATTAAACATATATGTAAACATATAAAGTTGGTAACAATACTTGGTGACTATTCAGAGATATGTGTACATTTCCTAAAGAAAAGCAATCAATAAAGACTATCTACTGCCCTTTAAATAAATTGCTACCTGGTAGGACAGCCGGCAGGGACAGTTGTGGTTGCCACAGGGCCAGATCCAGGAGGACCTCTTTAAGAAAAAGAATTGAGGCCCTGGCCAGGTAGCTCAGTTGGTTAGAGTATCGTCCCCATATGTCAAGGTTACAGGTTTGACCCCCAGTCAGGGCACATACGACTATCAACTAATGAATACATAAATAAGTAGAACAACAAATTGAAGTTTCTCTCACTCTCTCTCTTTCCCTCTCTCTCTCTCTCTAAAAAAAGAAAGAAATAAAAGAAATTGAAAAATCTTACCTTTGAAAATTTGATAAAAGCGTATGTCCACGTGAATCCAGTGCCAGAGCCTTGAAAGAGGTCTGTGGAGTAAGGAGCCCCCACCAGGGTTCATTAGCGTCAAGGCAAACCCACCTCCACAGTTCTTATAGTTCCTTCTTTTAAAAATGATGGGGAAACAGGGGAGTTCCTTAATTGTACAATTATCCCATTCATGAGGAAAACCCAGACTTGTGGTTCCGCCATCCTACTGAATGTGTTCCAACCTTGTAATGAATCAGAGAGTCTAACAACAATGAATACACTTCTATTAATTCACCAGCATAATCAAGTCCCCTCCTGCAGGGTTCTTGAGGACAAGTAAGGAATTTTATTTCTCTTCACTTCCTAATAGAGTACAGGGCACTCAACAATTAGTCAATAAATCTTGACTGAATGTCTTGATTCCTGTGTTTTTTCAACAAACAATGCTCTGATTTTTGCCTATTTGACCCTTATTAACCCCTTTCACTTCACCTTAAGAAATTATCATATCTTTGAACTATCTGATTAAAATGAAGAAAAATTAGAAAATAATAGCCAAAGACAGAAAGAACAAGGACAAAATAAAATTTCAACTTGGATGATAGAAAAGTATCTTCCTAAATAATTCTGGAATCAAAGATTGGGAACTGAAATCTCCTTTACATACCATTGAGATATTCAAGACAATAAAAAAGACCACATGTGTAAAATGAATATGGCACAGAAATATCAGGGTCCACAAGAACTGAACTAGCAAATTTATTGATTTCATTATATTATTAAATGGAAAAGAAAAGTAAATTAGTAAAATATATTTTTTAAAGTCCAAGAAAATATTAAAATGCATTAATAAAGTTAAACAAGTTAAAGCAATTCAATTGGTAACTTTTCCAAGAGATGTTTCTTTGGTAGAATCAATAAAATAGACAAATCTCTGGCACCTTACTTTAGACATTTTTTGAATCTCTGGCTTATGTGCAATATGACATATTTTATAGACAAACCATCATTCCGTATGTCGGAGTAAACTATCCAATTCTATTTCCTTTATTTCTTATAAAGAAAAAATTAAACAAGACACAGAGTTTTGAAGAGCCAAGCTCCGATCTCTCTTGAATTAGAATCAAAATGGCTAAAACACGCTGGTTAGAGAATAACTTCACTAGGAAGAAAATGAACCTTTCAAAGGAAATCCTTAGACCAGAAGTTCTTCCATGGATTTCTTTCAAGGTCTGTTGCTGATCATCCTCTGGAGCCTATTTTATTGTTCATGACCAGGAACTCCTGTCAAGTAGACCCAAGCAGAGCCCCTCTGTGATTTTCTTTAGGCTACTGCCAGGACTCGGTTTGTAGGCTGTGAGTTTATAACCTCTGATAGTGCTTTGAAAAGCATACACTGTTATACAAAACAAGGGGCATTATTATCATCACTATCATTTTAAGGCAGATTAAAGGTCAATGTGATAATCTTAATGTTGATAACATTACACGTACATGAGAAAAACATGCTACAGAAAAAATATTGGGGAGAACTTTGATAGAGTTCAGAGTACCTGCAAAGTGATTAACTCGTGTGCGAGAAGAGAAAGTAAAGAAGGAAATAACTGATTGTTCATATGTCTAAGTCCAATGGGGAGACAAAGCCCTAGACAGATTGGGGGCGGGGAGGTAGAATTTGCTTTCATTAAAAACCTTTTCTCTTAGCCCCCTCCCCTCTCTCTCTCTGTGAATAACTTCCCTGCCTTGGCTCCCAGAGCAGCCCCTGCTGAAGCTCCACTCAGGCTTGTCTACTCAGGACACTCATGCTGACTATTGCATCCCCCCAAGACAGTGATCACAGCTCTTTAACCAACAACTCAACCACAGCCATAGTTCTGACAGCAAACTGTGCTCTGAGAGAGGCAGAGAGATAATGCACTGGATGGACAAGAAAACTGAGACCCAATGCAGATCTTTATTATGTTGGGCTGCAAATAACAGGGTGACATTTAATGAAGCAAATATGAAATGCTGAACTTGGGTTCAAATAGCCAGTTTCACAATCAAGCAGGTATAGGGAAACCTGACTTAGTTCTTCAATATGAGGGAAAAGAAAAAATAAGAAGAATCATAGCTATCTTGATATCCAACAAGTTTGATTCTGAAAACAACCAAAAAAAGGCTGATGTAGTCTTAGGGTGAATCAATAGTCATTCAGTGTCCAGGTCAAGAGGGCTAACTCCATGGCCTACTCTTCCAGGTTCAGACTATGGTTCCAAGCCCCATATTTTCAGAATGGCATGACAAAGGCATGTCCATACGAGAAGAGGCGATCTGGAAACCACTGCCAGAGGTTATAAACTAGCAGCCTACAAACCCTGTCTGTTCTACACATATGTTCTTTTTTACCCACACTATGTGTTTGTTTTTTTTAATATATTTTATTGATTTTTTACAGAGAGTAAGGGAGAGGGATAGAGAGTTAGAAACATCGATGAGAGAGAAACATTAAACAGCTGCCTCCAGCACACCCCCTACTGGGGATGTGCCGGCAACCAAGGTACATGCCCTTGACCAGAATCGAACCCAGGACCCTTCAGTCCGCTGTCCGACACTCTATCCATTGAGCCAAACCAGTTAAGGCTGCACTCTGTTTTTTTATTTTGTTTGTTTGTTTGTTTTTTTAAGAAACTTTAAAATTTATTGCTAACATTTTAAAATCTGATTTTACCTAAAAATTCAGATTTTCATCTAGTCTTGAAAAATAAGATCTAGCAACATTGGGCCTGTATTTATTGCAAGATAATAATTACTGAATACTGAATAACTTCGTTTAAAATAAGTATGTACTCTTTTCAGTTCACCATACTCCTCGCCACTCCCTATTGTCACCTAATACTCAGGCCAAGTATATGGTCACCATTTAGCACGGTGCTTCTGTCAATGTTTTACAGTCCCTGTTCCAAAACATGTCGGAAGTCACCTGCTATGTGGAGAGCCTTTATAGCACCTTTCACAGCACCTGCTTCCCTTCTCATGCAGACTCTTTTTTAGAGTTCCTAATTAAATATTTTTGCAGATGAGTCTCTGTATAATTAGGAGAATCGACCCATTGTTGGATTGGCCCTGCCTAGTTTAGCTCCTCTGTAGGAAATGCACCCTTTTGCCTAAGCACAATTTTTTCAGGCCCCATTCAGTTGGCCGTAAACTTGGACACTTCAGTGTTCTATGTCAGCAAGTAGTCCAGGAAGGAGCTAACTGGAATCAAGTGTGAAACCTGCCAACTGCTCCACATTTAAGTTTTTGTTCTCCAGAAATGGAAGGAGGTTGTAATTAGCTCCTCATATTGTCATTTTAGAAGCAGTTGTATTATTCCTGCCGTGTTTCCCACTGTTTGTAATAAAACTGGGTGGGGTAGCAGGAAAGGAAGGTAGTTTTAGGCTTCACGTTTACCATTTGGAAATTAGATGCTTAAAAACAGGCACATTTAAACAGCATCAAATAGTGGTTTCATTTCTTTCCCTTTTCATTGTTTTTCAAAGCACTCATGCCAGGCCCTTAGGCACCTCTCTGGATGGATTGATTAATTCTCTGTTTCATCTTTCTTTTCATTTAAAGATATTTCTACCTGGAGGAGGGATTTTCATATACTGTTGGTGGGAATGTAAAATGGCAAAATAATTTTGGAAAACAGTTTTGACAGTTTATTAAAAAATTAAACACATACCTCCCATATGGCTTGGTCATTCTAGTCCTACGTATTCACCCAGTAGAAAAGGAATTCTATATCCAGACACATACATGGATGCAAATGTCGAAAACAGCTCTATTTTAATAGCCAAAACTGTAAACAACTCAAATGTTTATTAGCAGGTAAATGGATATACAAATTGTGGTTTATAATATACATTATATTATCTATATATATAAAGGGCTAATATGCAAAGTGTTCCCTTGGGAGTTCAACCGGGAGACCAGGAGTTTGATCGCTCGCTATGACATGCGCTGACCACCAGGGGGAGGCCTGGAATGAAGGAAGGCCCCAGCCAGCAGCTGGCAGCTGGGGAAGAAAAGCCCTGGCTAGCAGCCAGAAGGCCCCGATCGTCCCTGATTGCCAGCCAGGGTTAGGGACCCTACCCATGCACGAATTCCGTGCACTGGGCCTCTAGTGTCCATATAATGAACAATAGTCACCAATAAGTAGTGCTAGACTATGCATAAATATTCAAATAATTATGAATAAGTCTTAAGATAATTATGCCAAGTAAAAAAAAGTTAGACAAAAAAATAGTTACTGTATGAGCTCATTTACATAAAATTCTAGAAAATGAAGACAAATCTATAATAGAGATCTGATCAGTGGTTGCTTGGGAGTGGTGGTGGGGAGGAGCAGGAGGGAGAGATTACAAAGGGCACCTGGAAACTTTTGAGGTAATGGATGTGGTCACTACTTTGTGGAATTGTCCCATGATTATGTACATATGTCAAAATTTATCAAGTTCTATACTTTATATGTGAGTTACTATGTCAGTTACACCTCACTAAAGCTGTTATAAATAAATAAATAGCTATAGAATTTTAAGAGTTCTAGAATAATTTAGTCACTATGTTATATTTTAGATGTTACATTAAGCATCGAATAGAAGAACAAATGCAAACTGACTCACAAGATGAAATATCACTAACAACAATTTTGCAGGAAAGTCTTGGGAGACCAGCACAAATGGAGAATATAGAAGTGTCTCATTTTCAGATACAGTGAATGAAAGTCAATCTTTATTAAGGTCATTTCAAATTTATGTGTTCCACATTTCAAAGAAAGAAAATATACAAAAGGAGAGAACAGAATGGAATAAGTGTATCAAATTCATCCCTGTAAAAAGTATAATTCAATGGTTTTTAATATATTCACAAAGGTGTACAAGCATAACTACTAATTACAGAATATTTCCATCACCCCAAAAAGAAACCCAAAGTAGTCACTACCTATTCCCCTCTTCCTCCAGCATTGGTAACACCAATCTATTTTATGTCTCTATGGATTTGCTAATCTGGATTTTTTTATAAATGGAATAATACAATATATGGCCTTTTGTGTCTAGTTTCTTTCATTTAGCATAATGTTTTCAAGATTCGTCCATGTCTTAACATGTCTTGGAACTTCATGGGTGAATAATATTCCCTTGTAAGAATAGTGTCGTCAGTCAGTTGATGGATATTTGGGTTGTTTCCATTTTTGGCTATTATGAATAATGTGAACATGTACACATTTTTGTGTAGACATATATTTTCAGTTCTCTTGGATAGAGATACCTAGGGGTGGAATTTCTGGGTCATGAGGTAACTCTATGTTTAATTTTTTGAGGAGCTACCAAACTATTTTACAAAGCACACACAGCATGTTACATTCCCACCAGGAATGTATGAGGTTTCTAATTTCTTCACCAACACTTATTGTTGTCCATCTCTTTTATTATAGCCATTCTAGCGAGTATGGAGTGATATTTCCTTGTGGCTTTGATTTGCATTTCCCTAACAACTAATGATGTCTTTTCATTCGTTGGTCTTATAAATCCTCAGAAAATAAACAGGATTAGACCTGACTGGTACCTGAATGAAGGACCACCTTGTCTTTCCTCTTTATTCCCTTTCTAAACCAAGATGTCATTTATTATTCATTCAATAAGTTTATACTGAGACTGACTCAGCCCTGAGTTAAATGCAGTCAAAACTTCTGAAGAAATAGAAATGATGGCCTCTACCATCACGAAACTTAAACAATTATCATTAAGAATAAGAGTGACAAAAGGATCATAATGAACATGTCTTAAAGGTACCTTAAAACTCTGTATCTTAAAAGATTAGATCAGGGAGAGACCAAGATGGCGGCATAGGAAAACACCGGAAATTGCTGCCTCCGACAACAACTTCAAAAATACAACTAAAAAGCACACACAGCATGTTACATTCCCACCAGGAATGTATGAGGTTTCTAATTTCTTCACCAACACTTATTGTTGTCCATCTCTTTTATTATAGCCATTCTAGCGAGTATGGAGTGATATTTCCTTGTGGCTTTGATTTGCATTTCCCTAACAACTAATGATGTCTTTTCATTCGTTGGTCTTATAAATCCTCAGAAAATAAACAGGATTAGACCTGACTGGTACCTGAATGAAGGACCACCTTGTCTTTCCTCTTTATTCCCTTTCTAAACCAAGATGTCATTTATTATTCATTCAATAAGTTTATACTGAGACTGACTCAGCCCTGAGTTAAATGCAGTCAAAACTTCTGAAGAAATAGAAATGATGGCCTCTACCATCACGAAACTTAAACAATTATCATTAAGAATAAGAGTGACAAAAGGATCATAATGAACATGTCTTAAAGGTACCTTAAAACTCTGTATCTTAAAAGATTAGATCAAAGATCATTTTCAAGTAGAAATTCCTTCCTAAAGCCCTACAATCCCTAAGCACTTCTTAAGAGCTGCAACCCAATGTGCACATTGCCTGAAAACACTCAGCTGTACATATTTTGAAGAGCAGGTTCAGGGCTTTGTGGATAAATGGAGTTCAATCGCTATGCCCTGGTTCTCACTTGCTGGCGCATTCATTTGACAGGGTTTTGTTACATAACTTGTGTGTGTGAAGAGCTGACATTCTCGTCGGGCTGCTGAGTCAGATGTTTGGGATCTTCTGGAAACCACATGTGCGCACTAACACAGAAACTGCACCGGCAGGGTGGGAGCTCGCCTCTCTCCTCCTGTTTCCCGTAGCATCGCTTCCTCCATCTCCTCAGGCCTAGGGGGTTAAATTGTTGGGTTTCCACCTTGGCCACGTCGTGGATTGCCGTTGTCTTTCTTCCTAAACACCGTGAGGTTAGGCCAAGCAGAGTGTGGGCAGCCTCTTTTATAGAGGACTCGGCAGCGGAGCTGGTAATGCTAGAACATGTTATGTTGCTGGAGAGGAGACCTCGGCGTGCAGCCTGCGTTGCCAGGGTCTCCTTTCTCTCCTGATCTTGGAGGAAACAAGAGAAGGGGGCACAGAAATGAGGCAGAAAACCTGTTGAATCAACAAAAGCGTTCAATGGCAGATTTCTGGAAGGCTAGCATTCAAACTAAAACCAGAAATAGGTTTCTATAGTTTTACCTTGAGTAACTAAGATACAAAAAGGTTCTTCCACAATGTTGTTGAACCATCGGCATCATAGGTCATGCACCAGGCAGACATCTAAAGAAAACTGTTACATCCGTCCTTCTAAACTTAGCAATTGTGTATATGCACTAACGTGCATGTATCAATACTTAATATTCATAGGACTAACGGTCCTGGAAAACCATGTGCCCATGACCTTAATTAATGTAGTTTCAAACTAAGGCAGTGAACACTTGGATACAAGTCCCAGTTTTGCTGCTTACTAATTCCATGACCTTGGGCAAGTCATTTAAAATGTCAGAATATCAAGTTCCTTATTGTCATGGTTCATTATACTTGTAAAAGGCATTCTGTTCTGATTTGTGCTCTTTGTGGCACACGCAGTGCCTCGGGGTTCTTTTACTTCAGTTTTGATTTCTTGCTTTCCATCCAGGCCAGCTCCACTTTTCTGCAAAATGGGCAAGCCTGCCTAAAATAAGCTTTTAAAAATCACAACGTCAATCTCTAGCTTAGTCATATGTCACAAGACAATGAGGATGCAGTTTGGCCTGGTGGTCAAGAGCATCGTGGCAGAGTTCTGAGGACATGGTGTTGGATTCCGGTTCTGATTCTGACAGCTACTAGCTGTGTGACCTTGGACGGATGACTTAACCTCACCAACCTCAGTTTTCTCACTTGTACCTCCCTGGGCTGTGGGGAGGTTTAAATGCCCACATTGTACGTGACATCAGACACAGACAATGCTGAGCACAGGGCCTGGCACATACTGAGGGAGCAGTTAACATCCGTTATTATTCTCTTGGCAAACATCATCTCTAAATTAGTTTCCTAGGAATTAAAGTGACATACACTCATGACATTTATTAAAGTTTGGAACAGTCCCACATGCTAGTCTTCTAATTTCATTTTTCCTCCAACAAAAATCGGTACTTGGATAGCAATTTACAGTTTAAGATCCACTTTCGCAAATATTGCATTTTTTCCCTATGACTTTTAGTTGAGTTCTTTTTTAATATGCCACGCAGCATTATCCCAAGCCCCAATCTTTTTACACACAGTAGGATGACAAAAATAAAAGAAAGTGGAGCATTGACTATTAGCTACCATCAAACTTAAGCAACTATTCCTACACATTTAACTAATTAATTCTCAGGGGCTGTTTCCTCCCCCCAACCCCCTCAGCAAGACTATTGTAAAAGGATCATTATTTTTACTTCATAAGGATTTTTTACCATGAATTGATTCAACATGCACTATTCACATGTGACGTTAATATGCAGGGCCAGAGACCTGTGACATGTATTCTCTATTCAATTCAGAGAGAAGTGAGTACTCACTACTACAGTAAGGGGCCAGCGTCAATTCAAACAGGTAATGCTTGACAACTGGTCACCGATAAGCAAGTTGTTGATGTTTTGCTAGCTATGATTACCACTACACACCTCGAGGCATCAGGACTGTTTGCCCAGGAGAGGCAGGAGGGCGAAAGCAGTATCAAACAGTTCTCCACCTAAAGGAATGTATTTCTAGTTGAGGAAGAAAAGGCAAAAGAACAAGGCCAGATAGCACATAATCACATGCTACATTGTTCAGGACAGACAGGGAATGCTACGTTAGTGGTTTTCAAAAAATGTTCGGCACCTTGAGCTCTAAAAAAAATCCTTTTAGGGGCATTCAGTGTGTAAAAGAGACGCGAGAATAAGAGTTGATGGAATGGAGAGCTCGTCCTTCCCCTGTGGCCCTCGGCTGCTGAGATCACAGTTTTCAAAGTTGTGGGGACTTGAGGGATGGGGAAGATTTGAATGACAGAGCTGGGAGGAAGGTGTTGCAGGTAGAAAGAACAAGAGCCAAGGCAAGAAGGGGAGAATTCAGAGTAAGAAGTCTTCCTTGTGGACACCTAGTAAGTGATAAAAGGCACCTACAAGGTCACTTTTGGTTTCCAACCTGAACCAATTTTCAAATATTTGAAGCCTGGTGAACTAGTTAACAAACACCCTAAATCAGAGAAGATGGGAAGCCCCGGGTTAACTAATGGCCTGCAGTCAAATACCGTGTCTTGTTGTTACTCTTGATTTCAGAATCATTTCAAGTAGTCGTGAGAGGAAATGGCTTTCGACACGCTCGCAACGTGGACAGGGTGCTCTGCAGCTTCAAGATCAACGAGTCGGTCACGCTCAGTAAGTCCTTAAGAGTTGGTGGGTTTCTTCGGGGAAGGGAATGCAAGCCCCATCTTCCAGCAAGGCCTCACTCGGGAAACCGTGCAGAGACGGGTCTTCCCTGCAGTAAGCACATGGCAAACTCCTACACACCCTGGTTCTCATCGGGCAAGACGCACCCACATGTGTACTGAGTTACCCCTTCCCGGTTGTCCGTGGTGGCGCTGATTGGTGAGGGGACATGAAGCTTGACATTCCTTAACCAAGTATTAGGGCCTCTCAAGCATAAGAGTGAAAAACAGAGAGTCTAAACTTATTAATTCAGAATCAACCAAAAGCCAAACTGTAAGGCTTGCATGTATAGATGCTGGAATTTTTTTTAGGCTGGATGATTCTGGTTTGGAGTTGCCAAGAAACTCATCATGGTGAATATCTGACATGAAATACAGGAATATGAAAGCAAAACTAAGTGCATTTCATGCAAAAAAAATGAATTAGCATAACATTGGCACTCTCACAAGACATTTGTAGCAGGCAAGTTCTTAATTTAAAGACTGACTGTCGGAGGACAGATGTCCAGGAAGCCTGGTTATTATTTGCACCTGGCATCCATCCCGCAGTTAATTATTGATTCAGCATCTGCAGTGATGAACAGTAAAAATAGATTGCATTTTCCACAGTGCCATGTCCTTTTAAATGTTTCACATCTTTTCGCCACAACAGCCCTGGGAGGTAGAAAGAGAATGGGGGCGGGCCAGGGAGATATCCACACTATTCTGTCCTCCTGTTTGCCTTATTGAGTAGGTACTGTCCTGTTTTTAAAAAGGAAGAATTGAAAGGTATGCCTTGTTTTTTCACTTTACCATCTTAAAACCCGCTTGAATATTTAAACAGAGATATGCAATGGCTCCCTTACAAACATCTGGAATTCCTGGCCTTGGAATAATTCCAAACATTTGAAACATTCAGTTAGTTTTCTTAATACTTGGAAATACTTTCACGTCTCCAAAAAATATTCGCTATTCGAAAACATTTTGAAATATCCCTGAGTAGTCACAGTGTGAAAGTTGGATATGCGCCCCCTACAGAATTCTTCCTTTTTTCTCCCTTTCGATGGTGATGTCACTCAAGTCCGCCTTCCCTCTCTCCTTAACCAAAATCTCAAACTCAAGACATCAACACCTTCCAGACTTCCCAGATGCACGAGCCTTTGGACCAACCCCTCTCTGAAGATGAATGGGAATGGGGATAGTGTTGCCTTTGCTTGAAAGGTGACACGGGGGTGCTGCATTAGGATAACACGAAATGCAAACGCACTATGGATTTGCAGAGTGACGTTTTGAAAGCCTGTTTTCCAGTTTCTCCGTGGAATTTTATTTCTTGGGAAATCAGCTCATTCTCTGTCTCCCTCTTCCTTTCCTAACACCTGTCTAGCCCTCCACCTCATTCTTATTTAAAAAAAAGAAAGGCTGTTGGGATAGGGATTTGGCTTAAACCACAAAGCTAACCATGCTTCCAGCACAGTGCTGAGAGTTTGGAGAAGAGGAAGGCAGTGACTCAATCACGTTATATGCTGTGAGCAACACTCCTAAACTCAGACATATGGTTATTTAAAATAACTAAGAGGGAAGTATTGGAATTTGAAAAGTACCTGTCCTTTATTTATTAATTGGCCCATTCCTTAATAATAAGAACAAGAAACTATGAAGGACAGGGAAAGTAAATAAGTTTTTAAATGCAGTATATTCAATCTAAATTTTTCCATCAACCTTATAAATATAAGTCTGTTGAGTTGTCACTGTAAAATAAAATAAATTTATGTTCCTTTACTTTACTTTTCCCATTCTCCTTTTCTACCTCTATATCCCAAGTTTTAAATTTTTATCTATTTTCATTTTTATACTATATATTTCCTCTTTCTAGATTTTTTTCTAAATGCTGCATTATATATTATAATGATAATATGTTATTAATCAGAAGAAGACTAATTAAAGGCCCAATGATGAAGGTAAGACTTCCGTGGCTCTCTAGCCTGTTCAAACATGATACAGGCTTCAGAGTCGTCAACAAATAATACAGTAGCAGATTATATGAAGCAAAACTGTTAAACATAAAAGAACAAGTTGACAAATAATATTTATAGTGGAAGATATTAACGTGAATTTCTGAGTATTTAAATGGGCAATAAAAAATGAATACATATACAGTTTTAAATGGCTTAAACATTCATTTATTATACTAAGACACAAATAAAATGCTAACATATTAATGCCAAAAATTTTAAATATATTCTTAGATGATAAATATAAACAAAATAAAAAACCATAGGATAATACCTACTTCTCCCCACTTTCCTTGCCTTTTCATAAAAATAAAATCAATGAATCAACCTCTTAGAAATCTAAAACAATTTCTGGACTTGTGGTTGATATAATAGGTCCTGAAATTCTGGATAAAATGTGGTTTTAAAAATTGTAACATGTGGCCTTGTTCAAAGGAATGAAGAGGAAACCCCCATGTATAGGAAACAAAAATGGAAAGCAATATCTAAGCAGAAAGCTAAGCTGTGTGGGCTCCAGGCCTGGGGGTCTGCAGATCATTCTCCTGATACTGATCCAAACACAGAACCCCAGCCTATGCCTGGCAGTGGGCAAGAGCAGAGTCCCCTACAGAAATTAGGCTCCAAAGAGCTGCACCACACATTAAATGGGGGCTGGAAAAGCTGCTCCGTGACCCAAGGCAAGAGAATAAAGGTAAGATATTATATCACCCAAAGTGTGTCCATGACCATCCTGATCCCTGTGGCCCTGGCAGAGGCAATGAACATTCAACCCAACCTACAGCATTCCTGCAGTCAACAACATCCTCTGAAGATGGGCTCACAGTACTGAGTGGCAAAAAATATGAAGATGGATGAAAGAAACAGGAGAGCAAGCAAGGAAAGAGAACCAGAAGGAGAATGGATAATAAACACATTTAAAGAGTCTAAAGAGATCAAACATACCGAAGGGGAAGAATGTTCAACAAAGGCAGATTTGCAGAAGACCATAGTGTAAATTCTAGAATTGGAAAAGTTTAATCACTGGAATAAAACTTCATGGATGAATTAAGCAGAGTGATTAGACACAGATGAAGATGAAATGCATAAACTGGAAAGAGAGATATGAGGAAATCCTACCACCCCACCACCCCCCAGCTCCCAACCAAAGCACCAGACCCAGATTTTTTTCACCCATGTTTTACCAGACGTTAAGGGACAGATGGCCAGTATCTGATATGGGTCCAGCCATAAGCATCTTTGTCATAAATATCTTGACCACAAGCATTTTCATTGCAAACATCTTTGCTGCACAACTAATTGGCAGTAAGGCAATTTTGCTGTAAAAAATAGAATAGCTGGTAGATAGTTTGATGTGCATTTGACAGACTTAATGTGTTTAAGCTACTTGTCACTTAGTTTCATTTGTCCATTGGTGAAGTGCTTGCAGTTACTCCCACTGTTATATTATGTCTAAATTTTAGCCCTCATAAAGGTCTGTCCAGTGACGAGTAGACCTGGTCTTAAAATAATGAACCATAACAACTACTATGAAGCAGATTGCATACTATTCTAGAAAATGATCACACATCAGTTTGGAAATCCTTCGGGGAGCACAGTCATCCCTCCCATCCATCAAAATCAAAAATTTGCCAAGCTACGGCAAATATAAAAGAGGCGGCTACTAATTCACAGTCTTCAAGATGTTAAAATCAACTATTTAGTTGGAAACTCATACCTTTCTTAATGAAGTAAGAAATTGCAGCAAAAAAAGAAAAATGCTAGACCAAACAAGAAGACAAAACAACAAACAAAAAATGTATAGCATTGTGAACAAAAGACGTCAAAGACAATGTACTTTTACTTTTCACAGTAAAGTCTTTTTTATTTTATTAATTTTTCATTTTCTATTATGTCTTTTTTTAATTTTCCTTTTTAACTTTTCATTATTTTATCTTTTCTGGTGAAATTGCCAGAGGTCAATTAATTTTGCAGCAAAGATGTCTACAGCAAACATGCTTATGGCAAAAATACCAGACACGAGTATAAACACTGGAACCAAACCAACTAGGAAAAGAATCCTAGCTCTGTCTTAAAACTGTGTGACCATGGCACGTAACTGAACATCCTCATGCCTTAATTTCTCTACCTGTAAAATAATATGGAAATAATAGCAACTCTATCGTGTATTGTTAAGAGGTTTAATGTGGGAAGTGGGGCATAGAACAGGACTTGGTACACAGCAAACTGTTTATCAATGTTGGCTACTGGTATTAATTTATTATTATCATTAACACTATTATTAAATGGAGCAGCAGCTATTATAAAAACATCAATTGTCTTCAAATTAGTATTTACTTTTAATACAATCCAATGGGATTGTATTGAAAGTCAACAAAGTAATTCTAAAGTTTATATGTAGGAATAAACATATAAGAATAGCCAAGAAAAATATGGAAACTTGCCCTAGCCAATTTTAAGATGTATACAAAAACCCTAGCCAATTTTAAGATGTATACAAAGTAATTGAAACAATGCATGGCTGGTGCCACAAAAGGCAAACTAAGCATTGGAACAGGAAAAGCAAAGTCCATAAACAGAGCCAAACACTTATGTTAGTTTAGCATAAAATAAAGCAGCCTTTCTAATCAGGGAGTTGGGGGGGGGGGCG